>NW_017306790.1:47892-114018 GCF_000935625.1 Nanorana parkeri
GTCCCACCCCCCCGCCAGGCACGCCTCCCTGCACGCCCACCTGTCTGGCTCCCTGGACGGCAATAGTGCTGAGAGCGGCCGCAGCTCCATCCCGCACGGCCACCCGCACGCCCACCCGCACGCACGAGCAGAGATCGGAGAGCGGACAGCTGCAGCCAGGTACACATAAGACATCCCCCGAAAATAAGACATAGTGTCTTTTTTCGTGGAAAAAAAAATATAAGACACTGTCTTATTTTCGGGATAACATGGTAATAATTTCGATAAATAGTGGCAAGCCTTTAATAAAAACACTAACAAGTTCTAATCAAACTGCAATTAACTTTACATATTTACATTTTGATTAACAGACAGTGATCTGTCATAAACTCTGAATACAGTGCAGATTATCAATTTTCTTTAAGACCCTTGTAACCAGATAAACAGCTCAGAAAACCCGTGGGTGTTAAACAGCCTAAGGTTCATGGAACCATTAGTCACCGTACTTCAGATTCTGGCAGCCACAGTAACATTGCTAATGTCATGGAAGTCAATGGGTTCAGCAGCTAAATACCTGAGATAAGAACCCAGTTACACAAACATATGGCAATTGGGGCAAGGGTCATCGTTAAGAGAAGAGATAGGTCGCCAAGAATATTTACATTATCATTTCTACTCTCCAAGGTCTTTCTTACTATCATCAAGGGGTTACATCAAAATAAGCTAAAGTACAGTGAAGGTAATAAATGACATATCGCTATAATTCTGGCTGTCTGGTGATATGTAGGCGATAGAAATAATTAGCATATGTTTACGGTACATCTTCATATTGTATTGTGTTTAAAGGGCAGAATAAAAGAAAATGTAAAAATGCAGACAGCATATGCAACATTATTAAAGAAAATGTGTCACTTTGCCCCCTAAATGGCTTCCCCTGGTTGCCCCACATGCTGGTACCATCACTGGGTTACCTCTCCACTTTATTCATCTTTTGGAGTCCTTCTGTGGACAGGGGTGCAAGTGACCTTCTACCTGGATGCAGCGCTATGGCCTGACAAAACCCATAACCAAGTACTTCCACAAAGGGGAAAGGAGCAGCTCACAAACCTTGTGTAAGCTCCAACACTTACCCATGGTTTAGCATCAGAGCTCCAACAGCAAAGGGGTGAATTTCCAAGAGACCATGTCATTTGTCCCTGAATGGGCAAAGTTACAGATTTCCTTTAACAATATTGCAGTTGTGTTTTCCGTGCCAGGAACAGCAGAATATGAGGCGGCAAATGAAATTTAAAGGATATCAGTCATAAGAGAAATGTAGGGCCACCATTGCTGGCATGCACATGAAAGTCATCAAAAATCTGAATTCTTTATCTCTGTACTTCTTAAAAGTCACAGACTTCCATCGGCTTTATTCTGCAAGACAGAAACGAATAGGCAGTAGGACAGCTACGGATAAAGAATTTTCTTCCGCAGGGTCCGTTTATTTTTTTATTTTTAAAATCAGAAATCAGTTTGCTTTAAAGATGAGAGAAAGGTGTAGGTTGTCATTGCTGATCCATCCTTCCTGTAAATGCTAATGCTTTGGCTTCTGTTTTTTGAACAACGGTCATTATTTTTAATGGAACAAGTACAGGTGAGGAGCTGGATACATATATTCACAATTTCAATCGGAACTTGATAAAAACACAATGGCTCCTGTGAGACCGCTCTCAACCAAAATAGGATGTCCCACATACATACAAGGAAATCCAGGGTTGAATATTGTTAGGGAACCAAGAAACCAGACAAACTTAAAGTGCACGTTTATAATATAAAAGGAGTTTATTGAAAACAACAATAAACATAAATGGTAAAAAAACGATAAAGTCCTGGACGTAGTCAGTGCCAAGCCAGGGGGTTGGATGCCAAAACGGGTAGTCAGCCAAGCCAGATCAGGGAGCACGGTGAGCAGGAGGAACGGAAACAAAACCAGAGCCAGGAGATCAGTCAGCCAGAGCCAGGATTATACGTATCAGCCAGATCAGCCAAAACCAGGATCGTAGCAGAGGAGGCTATTGTAAAATGGCTGACAACTTCTGTGGATCCATTGAGAGCCCCTCAGAAGAGATAACGTAGTTCAAAAAGGTAACCTGGGTTTGGTGAAATTCACATTTTTCCAGTTCACAGAATAGCCCATTCACATGTAAACGTTGTAAACGCATCTAATGTCCTGACGGTGCGATTCGGGGGAGTGTATTAAAATATCATCTAAATAGACTACCATGCATTGCTGTTGCTTATTGCCTAGAACATCATTAATGAATTCCTGAAAGACAGCGGGAACATTGTACAATCTGAAGGGCATTACTAGATACTCAAAATGCCTGCTTCTGGTGTTAAACGCTGTCTTCCACTCGTGGACCTCCTTCATCCTTATTAGCTTATACATACCTCTTAGATTAAGTTTGGTGAAGACTGTTGCTCCCTTGAGGTGGTCAGATAATTCCATGAGTAAAGCAATAGGGTAGGCATTCTTGGTTGTAATACGATTAAGACCCCTATAATCAATACAAGTTCTCAGCTCACCAACCTTCTTTACAAAGAAAAAGCCATCTCTTGCTGGAGAAGTGGACTTGCAGATGAACCCCCTGGGAAAGCGCATGGACAAGGTGAAGGTTAAATAGTGACCTGGTGCCTGCATCATCACTGTGGGACAGGAATTACCCAGGAGTGTAGCCAGTGCAACAGAGTGATGATGTGTGCGGGTTTAGACATAAGAAGGAACCAAAAGAGCAACCACGGTGTCACAAACACTTCGGCCAATGCTGCAAGTATCTGGACAAGGCAGGGTTACAAACCTGACAAATATATACTCGTATATACTGTTCAATGAGAGCACTAAACAAGACAGGGAATGTTTAATAATTGAATGGGTTCATAAACAACAGCAAGAAACAGCCTACACATTTCGGGGGTTTAAAGACCTCCCCCTTCTTCAGGGTTTCAATATTATAGTAGTAGGCAGTATTATGGACTCCAAAACTGGCACAAATCCCCGGGATTACTTGCTGTGTAGGAAATAGCCAACGTCAGTGAATCAGAAAAACTCTTTTTCTTAATTGACAGGCATAACGTTAGTCACTTCTCTGGCTGCTTTACCATCTATAACAAGCGATATCCCTTAATCCTGTGATGCTAGTATACTATTATTGGTAGAGGAACATAGATTGCTCTTCCTATTTTTAAAAGGTATTTCCACTATTGCGACCAAATTGGGATAACACCTACCTTATATTTATTACATGTTTCCATTAAAATATTTAAACTTTTCTGCTTACATCTTTAAGTGACTTTTACTTGCCTTAAAACCCTACCGAGCCCCCCCTCGTGATGTTAAGGAGGGGGCTGGGGAGTAATGTTTACCATAATTGACCTTGTCTGTACTGTGCTTAGATCTCATTATCAGTTGTATACTAGATTTCAAAACTGTCCTGACAAAGGCTAAAAATATTGAGGCCCTTATTCTGCATTGTATGTTAATGATGGGAAACTGAGTCTGTCCCTCTGAAATTCTCCAGAATAGCAGGCAGTCCTATGTATAATCCGTCTCCAAAGAAACAACTAGAAAGGTAAGAATATTAAAAAATATATACTTTTAGGTTTGCTGTGTGAATGGCAACACATAACAAACACTGTACTTAGTGGGGGTTCCCAAATGTGACTGCAAAAGTAAAAATACACTTTCAGGACGGCTTCCTGTATAGCCATCATCGGCTGTGGTCTATAAGGGACACAAAGTCATAGACACGTTATGCTGCTGTCAGCAAAACATTCTGATCTGTAATAAACTGTTGCTGGCGTCTGCCCTAACACCCACAGCAATTCAACTTATTTTCTATGCACAGCTTTTGCATTTGTGTTGGTTGAATATTGTACTGTGTAGTTACATTTCACCTGCTCTGTCTACTTAGAATCAAACTGCAAGTAAGGAGTGAAGGTTTGCCCTACTTTCTAGTCTATCTCTTAGGTGCGGAAGGTCCTACCATTTGTGCAGACTTTGTACCTGCTCAAGAGGCCAATTTGTACTATTCAATACTATTTGTACTATAATCAATTTATACACAGTAAATAAGTATTTGTGCTTAGCTTGTAGTTGAATGGGGGGGCCTAAAATGTGTTCTTTGCTAGGGACCTTTGGTGACTTTGTCGTCCAGTGGTTCTAGGTATATACTGTAGGTGCAAAGTAGGCAAACTGCCTCTCTAAAGATCTCTATATAATTGACTTCAGTGTCCCTTGTGTAGCTAACGTCTAATAATATTAGTGTGATACTAAGTTTAGGAAGACAGTGGACAAACCCAAAGACAACAGCAGGCAATACTGAAAAAACCTTTTGCTGTCATCCCCTACTTATATACTTTGTCCTGCGCTCCTAATCCTATTTCTAAGCTGCTGTGTTGAATTATTTATGTATTATTTATATTCTGATTCCGATTGTTGTATTAGCGATTTATTCCTTGCTGAGACCTCTATGCCTGGCCTGTATAAGCAGATATAATCACTGTGGGCAATCCTTATCAGACAGCTGAACTAAGCAAATACCTTTTCCTCCACAAAGGGGTCTATTCACGAAGCTGCCGAAGGATCTAGCTGTAGCTTCGGCCAGTCCTTCGGCTAGCTTCGGCCCCAGGACACCTTCGGTTCAGTAGCATCGAAGGGATGCTGTACGGGCTATTCACAATAGCCCATACAGCTCCCGAACGTGGTCGAGCGGCTCAGTCGAGCCGAACGCATATGCATCGGCTCAACTGAGCCGTGCTGAAAGCCGAAGCTGGCCAAGCGGCCGGCCATTTGCCGGCCGACAGCCTGCTTCTGACAGCTGGGCGGAGCCAGCCGTGATCTTACGGCTGGCTCTGGCCACTTGCAGTGAGATCAGCGTCCCTGGTTACCTGCTAACCAGGGACACTGATCTCCAAACAGCTAACTCTCCCTGGCGCCCCGGGAGTCTCCTGCTCCCGGCCGCCAAGGAGAGAAACACTGCCGTTTCTTTTTTTTCTTTATTCTGTCACCTGGATCGATGTCAGAATAGAAAAAAAATTAAATCATTTCCCCATTGAAAAGCATTGGGACATTACTATTGGCTATTTCAATTTGCAATAGCCAATAGTAAACTAGCATTGTACCCGCCCTCTGCTGCAGTTCTCCATCAGGTCCATCAGCAGAGGGCGGGTACAATGCTAGTTTACTATTGGCTATTGCAAATTGAAATAGCCAATAGGAATCTAGCAATGCATTCCAATGGGAAAATAATTATTTTTTTTTTCTATTCTGACATCGCTCGTGTCAGAATAAAAAAAAAAAAAAGACACATCAGTGTTTCTCTCCTGGGCGGCCGGGAGCGGGAGGCTCCCAGAGCACCCGGGAGAGTTTTTTTTTCCCGCTTTTTTTTTACGGCAGCAGAGCCGCCGGACAATAGAAAACTATTGGGCGGAGCTAACTGTCACTGCTAGCTCCGTACAATTGGTTTCTATTTACTTTTTTAAACTTTTTAAACTATTTTTCTGTTCTGCTCGGTCCCTCTGAGGGACCGAGCAGAACAGCCGAGCCGAATGCCGCTCAGCGGCATTCGGCTATTCACTCACTGCTGTTCGGCATCTATAAGAATAGGCCGAACAGCAGTGAGTAGCCTGCCGGATGTTCGGCTCAGCTGATCCAGATGTTGGATCAGCTGAGTCGAACTCCTTCTGCACTTCGGGTCAGCCGAACATGCTGAGCATGTTCGGCCGACCCGAAGCCATGTGAAGCAAGCCGATGTACGGCTGATTTCAGCCGATGCACGGCTGAAATCAGCCGTACCAGCCTGAAGTGAATAGCCGAACAGTGTTCGGCTCACTTCACTTCAGGTCGGTCATTCACTCGGCGGCAGCTTAGTGAATAGACCCCAAAGTGCTTCATTGCATGCAGCAGAAAACAGCATACCACATATGAATGAATAGATGGCATTTCAAGGTCAAGGATGATAATATTTCCAAGCTAGCATATACCTGTGGTCCTGCTATAGGCAGCCATGACACTAAACGACTAGTTGGCGAAGAAGGGCGGTACATTACACACAAGGGGAGGGAATGCAGAAAAACAAGGTGCAATAATAAAAACACCCACAAGATGGCAGTATAATGACCAGCTACTAATTGCCCTGAACAAATGGCTTAAGGAAAATTATGTAATTCTCACTTCACATTAATATAGGTATTAACCATAACTATGCAATGTGTCATATTTTTATGCAATTATTGTGACAATTTATTACAGGTATTTATATAGTGCCATCAAATTGCACATTCACATCAGTCCCTGCTCTCAATGAGCTCACAATCTAATGCCCCTATCCCTATACATACAGGGCCAATTTAGATAGGAGCCAGCTAACCTACCAGCATGTTTTTGGGGTGTGGGAGGAAACCCATTGAAGCACAGGAAGAACATAACTTGCTGATAAGGATCCTCATTTTAACTAGGGACAATTAGGAACAATTGTCCCAGGACAGCAGAACAGCACAGTCTTCAACAAATGTCCATCTACTAGCTTGGGGAAGGAAGAACAGGGGAGCAGGGAGGAAAGGACTGGCTTGTTTGTGGAGACACACACAGCTTACTAGCACACACAAGGGTGGCTCCATAAGTACCTTCAAGTGAAAGGATCCACCCTAAAACAGGATATCAGGGCCAGTGCTCAGGGGACCAGCTGATTCTGCGGAAAGTAAATCTTTTAAACATCAGCATCCAAGTGATTTCATAAGCATTTGAAATAGCTTAAAAACATTTTGACTTTAATATCACTTTAAAGTTGATCTAAAGATAATCAATATACTATCTTATAAGCTTTAACATGTTAATGTTATTTCAAAATTTTCTTTTAATCTTTTTAAACCTGCTGTTGATTGTATCCCAATTGCTCTCCTACATTGTAACTCGTTCACATGTGCTCCCAATCAAGGTTATGAGCAGCTGAGCTGATGCACATTGCACATCCATGTTTGGCTGTTGTCACCATCACAAAGCCTGTCTTGAGCAATGATGTGTAGCCAATGCTGAAGCATGTGTGCATTGACAGGAAGTGGCTGAGAGAGGCTGAAGAAGCGCAGCGCAAAACAGGTGAAAAACAGGTAAAAACAGTATTTTATTTATAATAAAAAACTAGGGATGCACCGATCCAGCACCAGTTCAAATAGCAATGCCGATACTTGGCATTTTCATGAGAACTACCAGGGTTGCAGCGGTTGCAGCTGGGACCTGGCTTTGGCTCTCCACTACTGTCCTGAAATCATTAGTCGATATTGTCTTAGAAAAACTGTCACATGACAATAAACAAAAATGTATCAGTACTCGTACTTGTAAGTACTCGGCAAGTATCAGTACTTGTGCTTGCAAAAATGGTATCCGTGCATTCCTTTATTTATGTTTATAAAAACAAAATCCTACATTAAAACAGACGTGTACGAATCCCAGGAGCTCCGTGTGCTCCGTACAAATGACAGCCGCCTCCTAACTTTTAAATTTTTCTCTAGTCTAGTCTTGGAACTCGAAAAGTATCTGTACTTGTACTGGTACCGAGTACGGTACTTTGTATCAGTGCATCCCTAAAAAAGCATGGCAATTGTTTATGCTGTTATTTACGTTCATATCTTCCTCTCCTCTTCTAAAGCATGTCCCAGCATTAGTCTTTGTTTACCTTGTTCCTTTAGCAATAGCCCATATGCTACATACAGTATGTGAGCAGGCTCTTGGGAATCATCAAGGAAACAGCATTGTTTTGCAGGGAAAGAAATCAATGCATGCTTGTGGGGAAGGACAGAGAGAGACGGGGATAGGTAGAGTTCTGTAGTTCAGCAGGCAGGCCTGACAATGCTGGTTGGGATTTTAGTGCAGAAAAGGCATTGTGTTGTCAGCTCAAACAAAACATTAGTAGTGCACTTCATTTATGGCAAATCAATAGGATTTTTTCTGTCCATGCAAGGTCTTTAAACGGGATACAATATGTGGAAATGTGCATGTTTTATAGAAATGTACCAAATGGGTTTTAAAAAAAAATAATACAAGGCAGTATGTGTCATTTAGTCATACCTCAGATCACATAAAATTACTGCTTTTCCTAAATACAGCTTTTAGTAATCAGTTTTGCTTTTCAGGCTATGGTAAAAACAGTGACGGTATTATACTAAAACTCTCCTCTTATGTAAAAGTAAATGACTGTTACGCAAAAGCCTTTTATCTCAGTTGGCCATGCGTGTCATTCCCTGTATCTGACCTGTGTATAACAATAAATTACAGTAAACAGGTAAGAACAGAGACTTGGTTCCCAAATGTATTTCTTGCTGCCAATTCTGAAACGAGAAAGCAGAAAAGAAATAAGGTCCAAAATCCATGCATGCTTTTCAATAACAAACTCCTGTTGTGTATACTATACAAATCTGAGAATTGCCGACAATTTCTGGTACCAAGAGTTATACAACCAAAATCAAGTGTTTGGTTCTATGCTCATGCTGACTGGAGAAAGAACCCAGCTTCTGGATAATGACAGGGTGGATATATTGTTAGTGCTGTCCTAGGTTCTGCACAGGGGCTCTGAAGGAACAGAGGGCCCATTATGTTCTTTACAAAAGAAGCTGAATTGGAGTTCTGCCTAGTTCGATGTGAAGAGTGTCCAGAGCCAGGCCTACTCACCATTGCTGATTACACAGCCCATAGAAGGACCTGACCCCAGAAAAAAAGCGTAACTGTTCGACTTTAACAATTATGTAAATAGGGTGGTACAAGTGTTGGTAAGTTGTAGTATGGGTGCTGGCTTTTGTTCAGGGCTCCACCTGGGAGACAAGGGAGGTCTCAACACAAGGGACCAGGAGGGCTCCACCCAGGGGTTGGGTGGGAGGCAGTCCAGCTGCAAGCAGTCAGAGATGGTACATGTGTGCACCAAGTTGTGTATGAGTACTGTCTGGAGGAGATAAAGACAATGACCTGATGTATGAGGCCATGGCAGCAACACTGTAAGTAAAAACTGGGAGGTTGAATAATGAATTTTGTTCTGTGCCAGAGAGATGCTGAACAACCCCTGTGAGGGTAACCTTTTGTGTGACCCGAACTTTATCCTAATAAAAAGGGGCATGAAAAAAGCCTTAAAAGAAGCCTAGTGGATGCTTCCGTAAAGCTCCTACAATTTAAAGCTCGTTCTCACACAGCCATTGGCATATTATGCCACGTAGTAGCATATCACCCTAACAGAAGCAACCCTCCCCTTTGTAAGGCATGTGAAACACACTTCTATTCTGCCTGTCTCGCTCACCTCAGAGCCCGCTGCTCAGTCAACCAGAGCATCAATGGCCAGCAACAGGCCCTTGACTGCTGGAAACATCCTCTCCTCTCTCACTGGTTGGCAGCGGCCAGCATCCTCATTGCTACACTGCAGTTCAGCGCTGCCTGTTATACCACCTCTGCCCTAATTGACCAGCATCTCTATGGCACTCTATTTGAACACCACAAGCCCAGGGTTCTGGACGTGTGATAGCATTTAGCTTCCCATCTCCTGTGGCAAGTGCCTTGCTTCTAATTTTTACTTTTTACTTGACCCCTTGCCTGGATAACAGATACTGTATGTTAGATACAGTGATTGCCACCTTCCTGACCATTACTGGATACAAATACGCTACTGGTTGCCATCTGCCCTGGCCCTTGCTGGGATAATGCATTAGGCTACTTATTGTTGCCTGCCCTGACCCTTGCCTGAATACCGGAATACAGCACTGACTGCCGCCCGCCCTGAACCTTGCTTGGGTCATGGATTTTATGACTGGCTGTTGCTAGCCAGCTCTGACCATTGCAAGCTTGGCATCTAGGCAGTAACTTATGCTGGTCCCTCCTGCATACAGCACCAGGTTTGAACAACACCGTATCTTAAAGCGAACTATGAGGTGAGTGCTTTTTTTGTGCAACATTATTTGTAAATTCACTCAACATTGCTTCTCACTAAACGATTTAACAACTAAGTAGATCGAGATCCAAAAGGATTGTTTAATATCCTTAGTGCTCGCAATAGCAATTGTACATGAAGCTCATATGCTTACCCTTTCCACGGGACCATTCTTTTACAGTTTAATCTTGGTGTAAAATTTTCCAGTCACAAGTTGATTGTAGTAGTTCATTAAATCATAATCAAATTACCACATAGATGTCTCTAGTTACTCATGTACTAATCTTCTTGGGAATTTGTGATTTGGAGCAAAGTCCACACGTTCAAGACCTTTGTGTAATTTAAGCAGAGTCTCATATCATCAGACCTGATTAATTCAGAGTTTTGCTTTAAAAAATTGTCAGTGCCTAGTACTCTCATGATTCTGAGAAAGTCACTCATTTTAACTTTGATTTCACATGAGGCTTTGCATGTATATGTTCTATGTTTGGAAGAAGCACAGAACAGGAGAAAAAGTTTAGTTGTTGTTCAGTTAAAAAGACTTTAGTAGTCTTAGATTCCCTCCTCAACATTTTATTATGTGTGCCCAGAGGTGCCCCATGTCTATTAGCACCCTAGAAACACCCCTGCTTTCTTTCTCTGGGTGGCTATGCACACTCACTTCACTGTATCTATGAGGGAAGCCCATAGCACATAAGGTTGCTCTATTGATTCAAACTATGAAGTCCAAATTAGAAGCAGAGGAATTAGTCATTTACAGAAGATAGCTTGAAATGAAGATAACATTGTTTGATATATCTGTTCAGTTTACAGGAAGCTACAAGATAATACATTTCTGGGAAGGTCAACAAGTAATTTATTTACTTAAACTGGGCATAGATGGGCATAGATGGCTTGAATGTTATCTGTTCAGTCTACAAGAGTCCCCCATCAACACTAATATTGTATTCAGGCAGCCACGGAAACTGTGGCTGCTGTACCCATAGGATGTACTCACTGTTCGGCTTATAATTTTCCGCTTGGCTTTTAAAGCGACTTTTGTTGAGCCAGATGATACTTGAAGAACCACCCAAGGCTTAAATGTTGGCTGATTTGTCATTAATTTATGCCCAGTTTTAGCTTCAAATTTAAAACTAATGCAGCCACCACATCTAAGTACTGGTAAGCTGAAATATATTGTATTGTTGTTATATGATTTAGTTATCCTTTAAACAGAAAGTATAAATAGATAAACCCCCATTTAATCCAGCAGCTATGCATTTAAATATTTTGGTTATAAAACCTACAGCCAGGCAGATGCTGTTCGTATGGCACTAGCTCCCCTAGGTGGCGTTGACAAGTATAGGAATTTCTTATACTCATCAGTGTGATCTGGGGGTGCTGCAAATGGCATCTGCCCATGTAAGTTTGTAACTGAAGACTTTAAAGTGTATGTATAGCCCAAATCTTTTTTTTTTTTTTAGTTTTGAAAAGTGTAGGGAAGGATTAGAACCCATGTCATGTGTATATTTCCATTGGTGTCTCTGCTAGGTACCCTCTCTTTTTGTCCTGCTGAGCATTATGACCCAGACAGAAAGTGATGGGAAAGGTAATATTTGAGAGTTTTAACCATAATGAGAAGTGAGAGTAAATATTTCAACGGGATGTCTGTTCCTGTGACAACTATCTACAATTATTTCCCATTTCAGTACAGTGGGCAGAGCCATACAAATCATTCCAATACTTCTGGCATACAGTAAAAATATAACCTAATATTATAGAGCCATTGCTTCCAAACTGCATACAGCTGTTTCAGGATTTTATTTCCATCATTGCAGTGTATGAAAACCATGGCTTCTATGGAGTAGGAAATGGGACCAACGAGACAGTACAATATTCACTCACTGGTCACTTTTTTAGGTACACCTTGCTAGTACTCGGTTGGACCCTTTTGTCTTCAGAACTGCATTAATTCTTCAATTAAACAAGGTGATGGAACAATTGATTCAACAAGATGATGGAAAAATTCCTTAGAGGGTTTGGTCCATACGGACATGATAGCATCACAAAGTTGCTGCATATTTTTCGGCTGCACATCCATGATGCGAAGCTACACCAGCCTGAACCGTTGATACAAGGCAGGATGGATCCATGCTTTCATGTTGTTTACATCAAATTCTGACCCGACCATCCGAATGTCACAACAAAAATTGAGACTCATCAGACCAGGCAACGTTTTTCCAATCTTCTATTTTAACGTTTTGGTGAGCCCTTGCAAACTGTAGCCTCAGTTTCTTGTTCTTTGCTGACAGAAGTGGCACTCGGTGTGGTCTTCTGTGGCTGTAGCCCATCTGCTTCAAGGTTCAATGTGTTGTGTGTTCAGAGATGCTCTTTTTGCAGACCTCGGGTGTAACGAGTGGTTATTTGAGTTGCTGTTGCCTTTTCTATCAGCTTGTGCTAGTCTGGCCATTCTCTTCTGACCTCTGGCATCAACAAGGTATTCTTGCCTAGAGAGCTGCCGCTCACTGGATATTTTCTCTTTTTCAGACCATTCTCTGTAAACCCGAGAGATGGTTGTCTATGAAAATCCCAGAGATCAGCAGTTGCTGAAATATTCAAACCAGCCCGTCTGGCACCAACAACCATGCCATGTTTAAAGTCACTTAAATCACCTTTCTTCCCCATTCTGGTGCTCAGTTTGAACTTCAGTAGACCATCTTGACCATGTCTACATGCCTAAATTGAGTTACTGCCATGTGATTGGCTGATTAGATATTTGTGTTAACGAGCAGTTGAAGAGGTGTACCTAATAAAGCATCCGGTGAGTGGAGGTTATTGTGAGAACAGACTAAAGCAATTTAAAAGCCCTCCAATCGAATAAGTGCATATTACAGCTGAGCCTTCTTAGAACAGAAAGGATTCACATGTCCCATTCTTAGCAAAACTACAGTAAGAGTGCAGCTGATGGGAGGCCTAAAAAAAGACCTGTTATAGGCTTGTATTAAAAAATGAATAAAAGGAATGACCATAGATCATTGTCTTTTTATTTATTTACAGCTAAATCTAACTAAAACATTTTTTAAAATTACTTTTAATATGAAAAAATGGTGCATAAGGGATGAGCAACACACGTCAAACAACTTCCCCAGCAATAACTGTGACAAAAAAAATTACAATCTGTGTCTAATATTATCACATCTATTTAACTGCTAAACATTTACAGAGATTCACCATGAACATGCAATATAAAGTATTATCTCTTGAGAAATTTCTCAAGTTTAGAAATAATAAAGCAAGGTCAATGTAGCTCTAGAATGTGGCACAGAAGTACATACAGTTGTGCTCAAACGTTTGCATACCCTGGCAGAAATCGTGAAATAGTGGCATTAATACTGAAAATATGACTGATCATGCCAAAAAAATGTCTTTTATTTAAGGATAGTGACCATATGAAGCCATTTACTATCACATAGTTGTTTGGCTCCTTTTCAAATCATAATGACAAAAGAAATCACCCAAATGGCCCTGATTAAAAGTTTACACAAAATTTGGGGCTTTCTTGATACCAAGCCAAGGTCAGGTAGACCAAGAAAGATTGCAGCCACAACTGCCAGAAGAATTGTTTCGGGAAACAAAGAAAAACCCACATATAAGCTCAGGAGAAATACAGGCTGCTCTGGAAAAAGACGGTGTGGGTTTCCATGAGTACAATACGACGATACTTGAACAAAAATGCGCTGCATGGTCGAATTGCCAGAAAGAATCCTTTACCGCGCCAATGCCACAAAAAAAAGTGGTTATAATATGGCATTCAATACACATTGTCACATAAGACTATGGCAGTGTGAATGGCATTTGGACTTTGTTATAATATGCCCGACAACACCTTGACATGCCTCACAGCTTCTGCAACAGTGTCATTTGGAGTGACAAGACCAAAATAGAGCTTTATGATCACAACCATAAGGACTATGTTTGGAGAGGGGCCAACAGTGGTTACAGCAGAAAAAGGTGAAGGTTCTGGAGTGGCCATCACTGTCTCCTGACCCTAATATCATCAAGCCACTCTGGGGAGATCTCAAAAGTACAGTTAATGCAAGACGGCCAAAGACTTTGCATGACCTAGAGGCATTTTGCCAAGACAAATTGGCAGCTATACCACCTGCAAGAATTTGGGGGCCTCATAGACAACTATTACAAAAGACTGCATGCTGTCACTGATGCTAAAGGGGGCAATACACAGAACTAAAGGTATGCAGACTTTTGAACAGCGGTCATTTCATTCTTTTATTTGTTGCCATGTTTTGTTTTATGATTGTGCCATTCTGTTATGATCTATAGTTGAATATGAATCCCATAAGATATAAAAGAAATGTGTTTTGCCTGCTCACTCGTGTTTTCTTTAAAAATGGTACATATATTACCAATTCTCCAAGGGTATGCAAACTTTTGAACACAACTCTATCTGTATATTGTCTTATTTGCCGTTAAAATTGTAATTCTATTTAGTCATGTGGTCAACATATATATCACATTTCACAGTCAGGATGTAGACATTCCAGGTGTATATTATTTTTTTACATAAGATTTTCAAAAATTCATGCACTTTCCATTCCAACACACCAGATTAAAAGCATATTGGGCTGAAATGTGTGCTACCCCTGTTACTGTAATTCCGGCTACTCTTCTAATCCAGATACCACTGTTAGGCAGCAAAGCCTGGTCCTGGGCCTCCTCTCAGACTTTCACAGAAACATGAGCTAAGGGGAACTCTTCTGATAGGGTCACCTGTTCTGGTGACACCCGTCTAAAAGCAGATATCCCCTTTTACCATGTGCTGTGTCTCTGGTGACAGGAAGTGAAGATTAATCACCTTGATGGGACAGCAACACAAAAAAACTTTAAACTTTAATCTTTACCTAATTTATAAAAAAAACATAGTCTTAAACACCTTTATAAAGCAGTGAAGGAGACTTTCACCAAACAATCACCGGTAGTGAATTAGTCACTGCCAATTACAGTTATAATCAAAATGATCAATTGCAAATCAGGTTTATTGACAAAATGTACAGACTTCCAGCTGTTTTCAATGAAGAAATCAAACAGAAGCAAATGAAATAGTTCAACACAGCAAATGTTTCTGGTTTGAGGACTCTGTAAAGAGGTAAGTGTACAGCTGTTTATTATGCTCACCTCACCCAGAGGCAGATATCTTTTATTTCCGGAGCCCTTCTTTAAATACAAAGTTTCCCTGTCTACCGGAATAATACCTTTGAATGCATCATGAACATGTATGTTCCTGTTAACCTGATCAGTGTTGAAAACCAATAACATTTCCAGGAGCAAACCCTCAAAAATTAAAGACAATTGTCAAGTATTCTACAACAGACATATCACTCCACTTGAATTCTATGATTACTTTTTGCCTTGTTGAACTTTCTCTAAAGTCTCCTAACTCCACCGATAACTGCTACTATGACATGGCCAGGTAATCTCAGGTGTATTGATTTCCTTTATCTTCCTCTTGTGATGGGAGATTGGGTCCCTCTGTAGCAGTTCATGTATTGCACAGATCAGCATGTACTATAGTACAGCACCAGAATGTAGATGGTGAGCCTCCTCCCTTACACCAGGGAATGCTGCTGTCAGGTGCTGGGTGAGACAACCTTCTTGGGATCAGCATGAAACACATACTGATAAGCACAGGGAACAAGTAACTTACTTATCAGCTCCCTGATTGGAAAGTGCTGATTGGGAAGAGTGGGGTTAGGGAAGGCAGTGCTAAAGGGTAAAGGGGAGGGATGGCATAATGTGACCTGGGTGTGTAGCCACAGCTCTCATCCTGTATATAAGTGTTGAAATCTCTGGTACCTGCATCCCAACTCCCAGCACTCCACCTGTCCTTTCCCTGCTTCCTCCTCCACAGGATCACAAGGTAAGACATCACTTATTACAATAATTATAATCTTCCACTTATACATGTGAGCTGAATGCTTTCATTCATTCATGTTACGAATTGAGTTCTGTGCTTTATTTCATGTAAGCATAAAAAAATAAAAGCATAGATAAAAAAGTTTTTAAATAACTTCCACAGTGTTGATACACTGTAACATTCTGTTTCAAAAGACCAAATGCCTTTACTATATTATCTATAAAGAGTATTGCTGTTGGCATTAGCATTATTATAATATTCCTGTGTATTGGGCGATCCTTGTATTTAGGAGTAATTTGTAAATGCCGGCTTCTACAAAATGTACATATGAACATATCTAAAAGCCGGAACTTTATTATTATTATTATTATTATACAGGATTTATATATGTGCAGCATTTTGCAATATATATCTAGCATGCATAAATAATACCAAAAAGAAATATGTACAAATATAAAGAAAAAAGGTATAATTTATTTCATACGCGAACTTAAAACTGCTATTATTATTATTCATTTTAAGGATTTATATAGTGTACAGTTTGTACCTCTTTACAAAATAAAGAGAGACAGCACAATTGCAATATAATTCAAAACAGGAGGGCTAGGAAGGCCCTGCTCATCAAAGCTTCCAATCTAATGGATATTTTTAGCAATAAAGGTATTTCAGTTTGTTTTATTGCCACACATTAGTTATTATTATTATTACCCAAACTATTAAAATATGTTTGGAACTGAATATATAACAGTCAGTTTGTATTCTCAAGTTCAGCAGTGTTCACAATCAGGCAGATTTTCATGGAGAAAAGTTCAAAATGAAATTGTCACTGGATATCAGTTATAATTTAGTCCTTTGTAAGTGTTTTCATCAGCATATACCTCTATTTTATTTTATGTAATTAAGTAGTTAAATAATTTTTTTTATCAATATCCACATTGCAACTTGATTTTAAGGGGAAGCAAACTGACCATTTCTTGTGTCCCTGCTGATAAAAGATTGAAGAAAATAGGTCACCAGCACTCCATAAGTTAAAATGAATGAGTCCTTTTAATGGACAATGATGTCACAGAAATCCAACATGAGCCGACGTTTCGGGGCCACACAGGGTCCCTTCTTCAAGGCAAGAGATGTGACATCTCTTGCCTTGAAGAAGGGACCCTTCTTCTCTTGCCTTGAAGAAGGGTCCCTTCTTCTCTTGCCTTGAAGAAGGGACCCTGTGTGGCCCCGAAACGTCGGCTCATGTTGGATTTCTGTGACATCATTGTCCATTAAAAGGACTCATTCATTTTAACTTATGGAGTGCTGGTGACCTATTTTCTTCAATCTTGTGTTTTGCACGGTGCCATCCGTGAAGTTACTTCGAGCACCATTTATTTGATTGTTGGCCGGGACTGCTGAAAGGTGTGCGGAGGGCACCTCCATCAATTGCACCTGCTGATAAAAGCACACAGCGATGTGCAGACATTAGTCACCCATATCAGCCAAACAGATTCAACAGCTTTCTTTGCTCTGACATCTATTACCTAATCAAAAGTTGCTATGGGCTATTGTACATGCATGTAATGTATTACTTTTGTAATCAGATATATGTGCATATAATGTATTACTTTTATATATTTAGTTCTTGGGGTATAACTTTTTGAAGCCATAGGTTGATTGAAGCATGAGTAAATTTGCCTGTTTGCCAGTTTCCACACTGATAGGTTGATCAAATTAGTATAAAGTATTTGAAGTGATTGTATTTAAAGAGTTCCTGTCTGTTGTGAACCTGTCGCCTCATTGCATAGTAATATTCTGTTATCTGCCCCAGTGTTCTCAGTTTCCACATTCCTGATATGCATCAGAGCAGTAGACAAGGCTGCTGTTTATTTAATTCACCTATGACGTGACCCGCAGTTTCAGTCCCTGGAGCTCTTTTTTCTCCTTACTTAAACTTTGCTTAGTTGAAACATTTACGATCCATTTTATTTCCCGCTCGGTCAGGTGCAAAGGCAAAGAAAACTCCCAAATCACATCACTAAATGTTACAGTCCAAAGGCAAATCTTGGCAAATCTACTATCCCTGGTGACAACATTTACTGCTGCTCTAATATACTTTATAGTCATGTGACTTTATTTTTTAGACAAGTCACTGCATAGTTGCCAACATTTTAAAATAACTTCCGGAAAAACTAGTCATTGAGTCGGATAACTGTATGTCATGAAAACCAAAATATGTTTTCAGCAAGGTAATATGTCATAAGAGACATACAGTGGCTCTGGAACAAGCATGCAACAAGTGAAATCAGAGCTCCCGATATATGTACTTGTAACAGGTCTGGACAGGTAGCGATGTCAGAGGATGAACCTGACAACAGGGCAACTAGCATCAGGTCAGCAATGTCATTCCTACAATTGTCTCATGGCAATTTTCTTCTCCAAAGTTCACAACATTACAGAGAAAGGGTCTCGTTCATTTTTACATGGCGGACAGGCTAATAAAGTCTGCTGAAAGCAGCTCTCATCTGACTCCTGGACTATGCTCAGGAACACCTCAACAGGGACAAGTCTGATATTGAAGCAGTATGCTTAGCTGGGGGGCTAATGATGGCTACCACTAGAGAAAGCCTCGTCTCAGACAGGTAGGGTGGAATCTTATATAGTCACTTTAACTTCAAAAGCCATAAATAATAAAAATGTTAAATAATGTTGAAAAAAAATATCGTTATCAAGCTAAATCTTCAAAACTGGGGACAAAAATCTAAAAAGATAGGACTTCTGAGAGTGGAACTGTGATAGAAATTCAGGCACATTTTGGCAACAGAACCAGTGATGAATCAAGAAACAAGACTGGAAGACAAGAATGAATGTCTAAGTCAATAGGAATGATCAGGTTTCTTTTAAAATATATGTTTTCTGTTAATACAACTTGTTTAGACCTAAAAATAAGCATTTTTTTAAAAAAGCCTATGATAATTAATTCCATATATTCCATATTTATTTCATGTACAATCATTGCCTTCCAGTTCTTAGCTCCAGCCATAAACATGGATAAAAAGGTACTTTGGAGTTTAATGGTGAAGGACAGCAGCTCATTGCTTATATTGCTAGAGTTTGCATAGCTTCTCTGTGGGGAAGGGGCTTTGCTGTATGAATTCAGTATAGAAAGCTTCACCCGAGGGCTGTCTTGCTCAGGAGAATATTGCTTTAGAGGGAAACATTAGAACATTTGCTTTGCTGATGCAGCGGTGCTGTTCAATGGTATACGTTGCAGTATTATAATCTTTGTATTTTTAAATGTTTAGAACAATTACTGAGTGAACATTGGGCCTAGCATTAATAATTTATTCAGAGTTAAAATACACCTGTCAAGTTCAGGGTGGCAGTGCCCTTCCCTGGGCCGAACCTGGATTGGCCATACATGGGAGAATTAAAATAAATACATTCAGAAAGTAGGCCTTAATTGCAGCATTTAAGGTTAAAAAAAGTGTTAACTACTGTACAGTGTCTTGGCTGGAAAAATCCCAGGAGCCTAGCTGCTGGCCATATAAATAGTTGCTCCTCTCTAATCATATATACAGTATAAGCCAATGGATAATTTTACAGACAAATCAGAGACTTGTAACTCTCCAGAAAGCACCTCACTCCTTTTGCTTCTTTTCCTAAGGATTAAGGAAAACCTGACACCTCACTGTAGTGGTTCCTATTTGTGGAACAACCTTCTAAAAGATGACATAGATTAAAGCTGCAGCCAGTAACCATTTAGCAATGGAAAGCAGAGGTGGTATCAAGCACTTCTAACATAGAGTGGGCTTATTCTTTAGTATCTAGTCAATATGCAAAGCCCAGGAACCCCTAGGAGCCAATCAAAAATTGTCTAAACAGTTTAACATGCACATTCTACAAATCTGAGTTCTTCTTTTGGTTATCTTCAGTTGTCATATTTTCATCACTCTTTGCATTGTTGTAATAAAAGATCCCAACTGCGCTCTACAAATTCTTAATATCCAGAGCTGATGTTGGTACTCATAAAACTTCCACTCCCAGCTGTTTTAATGGTATTATCTGCTTGTAATGAAAGTTGTTGTCTAACCCATACAATGAATTACCCAATCTTGCACCCAATTATCTGCATCGTCCAGTTACTAGATTTATTGCATAGAGTACAGTGAACACTTTCCCATGTATTCCTGCAAGGTGCTATGATTGTATCCCGGATAAAACAGAGTCAAGGTGGAGGTGGTAATTATAAAGAAGTGGCCCAGCAGGTTTAGGAGGATTGACTTGTGGGAGATGGACCAGGATATATTTAAAGCAATGATCATAGAAAAGGTTCAGTGTATGACTTAGCACTGAGGTCTTGGCATGAGTCCCCATACAATTCCCTCCCTTGTTAGGAAAATCTGTGAGCATATGATAGGATATAGAATAACACATGCAATGAGCATAATAACTGCAACACCAGATCCAGTATAGCTATCTGAATAGGTCCTTTGCTTCACAAGCATGTCACTCTTCTAACACATTTGTCCATATTTTTTGTATGGGACATTTTTAGGGTGCCTTTTCTGTGACCACACAAGCTTCTGTCAATACAGCACCTTCAATATAATAAATAGGTGTATAGCATGTATCCATAAAATGTATTTTGCTTTTTGACTAGCATGCCTACATATAGACCAGGGGTAGGTAAACTACAGACATCCAGCTGTGGTGAAACTACAGTACCATCATACACCTGCCTCTGGGAGTCATGCTTGTGGCTGCGTCTTGCAATGCATAATGGGATTTGTAGTTGTGCAGCAACTAGAGGGCTGGAGTTTGCCTACGGATTTGACAGAACATGAATAAAAGGCATACATTTGACCAAAGATCCTTACAATTTATAAATAGAAAAGGGAAGAGTTGCTGCTTAATTGCAGATAATTTCTCCCACGTCATAATCCTGCCATGCTGTAATTATGCAGTTTTCCAGACACACAAGATTGCTCTATATTGCTTGTCTAGTTAAAATTTACACTGCCCAGGTTGAGAAGAAATGCTTGAATCTGTGGCATAACCTGTTGTTCAGGCAATGTATTAGTGAATGTTGGCTACTCATGAGAAGTTCAATAGATCATCAGTTCTTGATGAACTAATACAAAAGATTACATCATCAGGTTAAAATCAATGCCACTGATCAATACATGAAATTAAAGATTTACAGCATAGCCATGCCCCGTGTGTCTTAGCACTCATTGATAGCTCACAAGCTGTTGTGAAAGACATAGAGGCAGCAAGAACAATGTGTGACAAGTCAATAAACTAGGATGTTCTATAGCTCATTGTGTGTCCAGACCTCATTATCTTTCTAATACAAAGTCTTCTTTTGAGAGAATCAAGCCATTGTTTAATAGTTATTGCAATAACTAATGTTCTTTTAAATTCTGTTCCAGTAAAGTAAATATGAAGACAGGCATTACCAGGAATTTCCGAACAAGATTTGTTCGAGGAGATGACTCCTTCTGAAATTCCCTTCTTGGCTTCTTATCCAAAATAAAAAAGTTATACCAAACCATTACATACCTCCCAACATTCTGAGATGAGAAAAAGGGACACCTCCTAGCACAATGTATTTAGGCAATAGACACAGCGCTGTTATGTCCCCAGTTATGAGGACCATTATGAGGATTTCTTTGCCAAAAATGATTGGTTAAACCTATAATTTTTTTCCACTGTTACTTTTCCTTTACACTGGCTTTTTAAAATAGTAAACAAGATATTTAAGAGGCAAGGCAAAGGTTTTAGTGCAGAATAACACTTAAACAGTCAAATAGAACCTTTTCATAGATATCTGTACATCAGACCAAAAAGGGGGACAACCAAGAGGAAAGAGGGACAGAGGGATTTGGCTACAAATGAGGGACAGTTGGGAGGTATGTGCCATTGCAGAATGCATACTAACTGTGAAAGTAAATTACAGCTTTCAAAAAATAGGTACAGAGTTGTCCATAGTAACCAAAGTAGCTTTTGTTACCTGTAACGGTTGGACTCCATGCTTTGAAGAGGTAATAGTCACGTTTATATTAGATGCTAAAAGCACTTCTTTAATACAATGATGAGCAAGGAGCAGTAATGTATTACAACCAATCACAGTGCCCCTAACATTGCTCTGACAGCCTTATACTAATGAAAGGGCAATTATGAATGATTCTCATAGTACCTGCTGTTTGCTCACCTTTATTGCCCTGATGCTGCTTTAGTCTATATGCTTGTTGGTGATTAACAATATCTTTGACACAAAGCTGCACGGTTGCTGCATCGTACTGATAGGAAGTTTGTATCTGTCAGCATTTTCATTTGTGAACTGTGTTGTTTCCAGAAAATGGCTCCGGAATTCAAGGACCATATTGCTGATAATCTGGACGATGTCAAAAAAACGCAGAACACATCTCCAAATGGCAATGCAGACCCTCCATCTGGTAAGTACTTGCAACAAAGTGCTGTTAAGGAGGTACTCTAGTTTAGACAAAAACCTTTCTAGAAGTTCCAGTGAGTGGGCAGTTTTGATCTTCAAATATAACCTATTGACAATTTTGTCTCTGAAGGTAGAATTAGTGCTAATATACAAAGTAGATGTAAGATAAAACAGTCATAATCATTTGCATGGTGGCATAAAGCCAAATAGAGATATATTTGACATGATATTGAATTGATTTGTATATAAATTGCAGGGATTTGGGTTTAACGAGCAACTGCTAAGATTAGATCAATTACTGGATAAAGATAAACCACCTGTATTGCTAATAGAATATCTAAGCAGACTAATAAGGAACTGCAAAGTGCAACCATTGCACTGGGTTAATAAGTGAGAAACATAGCCTGTACATGATATGGACAAATACGGCTACCCCATGTACATGTATAATTAAAAGTCATTATATAAATAAGATTTAATACAATACCATAATATGCATTGTGAAGATCATTTAAATTAAGTGATCACATTCATATATTTATGTAACAGATAACAAAATTTTAAAGCTGAACTCCGAGCATAAAAACTTTAATTTAAACATATTCTTCAATATCCACAAAGCTTATAAATCAACTTTGTGTTCAACTAATATCTTTGTAAACCCAGGTATTACATTGTAAGAGTAGCAGTGACATCATCACTGTGCTATACATAGCCTGTGCAGAGATCAGAGCTGTGAGAGGGACCCAACATGCTCCACTCACTACAGGCTGCCAGTGCCTGCAGAAAGCTACAGGAGGGGGCAGATATAAGACCAGTTACCCAGCACAAGGAGGGGGAGCTGCAGTGGCTGGTCTTTATTACAGGAAACGCCTGCTCACACTGGATTACTGCACAGATGTGGAAGAAATATACAAAGCGTTCAAAGATTCAATTATCAATACATGGACCTCTTGTATTTAGACAATATTTGATTTTCCCGGAGATAAGCTTTAAAAATGTTGTAGAATCATGCATGACATTTGCTTGTCATATACTTATTCATATATGTTTTTGTAGACAATAGTAGTTTAGCTACTACAGACTTGCCACCAAGTTATTCCACTGTATGCAAAGACATACCTGAAGAAGAAAAGGAGATTGATCCATGGGACATGCCTGGAGAAGAAAAGGAGATTGATCCATGGGACATGCCGGAACTTAAAAGTACAGGACCAAAGTGGTCAGGTAGGTACACTAGTACTTTTGCTATTATTGCCTTGATTGTTATAGCAAAGTCGTTGCTACAGATTATGTTTCTTTCATGTGCAACAAACAATTAAAGTGATTTCTTGTTCTCTTTAGAAATGAACACGAAACAACGCATCTTGTCTGTTCTGAAGGGAATCACAAGGTTTATCCTCTTAGTGGCATTGCTGTATTTCTTTGTGTGTTCTCTGGATGTGTTGAGCTCTGCCTTCCAGTTAGTTGGAGGTAAGTGGGTGCTCTTTTATTATAACCATTTGAAGCATGCTATAATACACGGGTCATCCCATTACAGGTCAACATTCCAGCAGTGATGTCTTTGTTTTAGAAAACCATTAGTAGACCTGTTTTAGATTATGTGTTGGCGCAGTTCATCATTTCTTGTGAACAGAAACTAAAGCAGCACACTAGCCAAAGTTGGTATTTGGGGAGAAGTGGAGTCTGTAAAAAATAAGCCAAGGCAAATTAACTTGCTGTATTTTTCTTGAAGACGTTTCACTGGTCATCCAAACAGCTTTCTCAATTCAGAATGACTTGTGCAAAAAATTATCTGGGAATAAATATGGTGAATGTTGCTCCAATCCACATAATCTGTCAGTCGCAACCAGGTGTTGATTGCATTTGCATAATTAACACCTCCTAGCTTCAATTATGCAAATGCAACCAACACCTGGTTGCGACTAACAGATTATGTAGATTGGAGCAACATTCACCATATTTCTTCCCAGAGAATTTTTGTACAAGTCATTCTGAATTGAGAAAGCTGGTTGGATGTCCAGTGAAACGTCTTCAAAAAAAAATACAGCAAGTCCAGTTGCCTTGACTTATTTTTTACAGATATAGATGATAACATTGTGTGTGATCTCAGTTCATAGGAAATAACAAGCACACTTGATTTTTGGCAAGATCAACTGGTATTTTTCTGTACTTGCAGAAAATGTATTTAGCCTGAAAAAAAGAGCACTAAGGCAGCCACAATATTTAAAGACTGCTAAACTACAATATATCACATTTCTATGCTTTATTAATTATGAAATATGAGGGGGTTACAGTATTCCTGTTGGATTTTTATAGTTAGACTACATTATGGAGATTTTGGATGGGCTGAGCTTATCATGTTTAATTGGATTAACTAGCAAACTAACTATGTAACTTTGATTACTTTATTTTAGGCAAAGCTGCAGGAGAGATTTTCAAGAACCATTCTATTCTGTCCAATCCTGTTGCTGGTATAGTGATTGGTGTCCTGGTGACTGTCCTTGTACAGAGCTCAAGTACATCCACATCTATTGTGGTCAGCATGGTGTCATCTGGACGTGAGTAGGAATTCTTACCTATAGAGAATACATAGGTGTGTCCCCCATACTCTTCTGACCTCTGTGAAGAAGGAAAAGACAACTTCTGTTGAGTAGATTATTGTTTCCATAATACAAATGGTATTGACATTCCGTCATTTCTACCAAATAACAAGGGATTATTTCGAACCATTCAAATTTTTGCCATCAGCAAAAAACAAGCAAACAACAAAATAAACAGTTTGAATATATATACAGTATACTGAGTGTATTACCTACCAAAATAAGTGTGTCGCCTGCCTGGCTGTTCAGTGTGTAAATCACAAAACTTGTTTTGCAGAACTGTAAATCCTTTGATAAATAAAATGATTGACATATTTAGAGCTCTTTGCCTGGAGTTGGCTTTTATTCCAAGGGGAAGAAGATTGAGTGCTGTGACAAGTCACAAACGTTGTTTTCTGCATTGTGTTCCTTATTACATCATTATTAATATTAATTGGGGGTCATGTTTTTGTGTTTTGGCAGTTTTAACGGTCAGGACAGCCATTCCTATCATCATGGGAGCCAACATTGGTACATCGGTCACAAACACTATTGTGGCGCTGATGCAGTCCGGTGACCGGAATGAGTTTAGAAGGTACAGTATCTGCTCTTTTTTCATGACTATGAGAGTAACAAACAGATAAATACAAATAGAGTTTACATTAAAGCCTATATCCAGGTAAAAAAAAAAAAAAAAATACGCCTGTATACGTGGCAGTATCACATATGCTTTCATTCCCTAAAATATTGTGTTACAGATATATTTCTGGTTAAAATTGTATCGCTCACACATTGGAAATAAATCAGTATTGATGTCACTAATAGCTTTAGCAAATAGATTACAATTGTAATCCACCTTAAGTCTGCTTAAAGCTTAAAATGCATGATACAAACATTAAAGTGTCATATTTTCATATTATCTGGAAATAACATGACATAAGCTGGAAATCCATGTAATAAACCATAGTGTTTCCTCATATTAGGGCTTTCGCTGGAGCTACTGTCCATGATTTCTTTAACTGGCTGTCGGTGCTGATCCTGCTGCCAATTGAAGTAGCATCAGGATACCTGTACCATCTCACCAATGCCATTGTGGATTCTTTTAACATACAGACTGGAGAGGATGCCCCAGATATGCTGAAGGTTATCACTGAGCCTCTTACCAAAGGAATCATCCAGGTATGAATAACTGTAGGCTGTTCCCCATCTTTTTTTAGATTCCTAATGCTCAAACAATAAAACATTTTTTTAAAAACAGGCCTCGCTGTGAAATGTGAAATTACTGTTTTGCAGCTTGATAGGAAAGTCATACAGGAGATTGCCAATGGGGATCCAGCCGCTCAGAACAAGAGTCTGATCAAGAGAGATTGTGGATCCAAGGTAAAGTGTCTGTGGTCTCACTGATGTATCAGCATTGGTAGCAGAGATAGTATCCATTACTATGTCCATGGCACAAGTGGGGGCTAAACCTAACCAGCTTAAAGTGTATTTCCACTTTTGCAGACAAATTGGGATAGCACCTTTTTTATATTCCCAATCACATAACATAACTCCCCTTCCCCCTCCCATATGTAATGTTAAGGAGGGAGCAGAGCCAAGTTATGTTTACTCTAATGAACCCTGTCTGCACTGCGCTGCCAGATTTCATTATCAGTAATAAACTAGATGTGAACACTGTCTGGCCTAACAAAGGGTTCAAACCTTAGAAGCATTGTATGTTAATGAGAAGAAGCTCAGAGTGTGCCATAGTTTGTCCCTCTACTTTAGTTTGCCAACTGGAATCTGCACAAAGGCATTCACCAAAGGCATCTAAAATGTAAGAAATATGTTTTAAAAATGATTTTAGGTATGCTGTTTGCATTAGTATATGTTCAATAATTGGCTCCTACCAAGCTGTATGTCTGTGAAGTGGTAATATGGGTGCTGCTCTGGGGAAGGATTTAGGAAAATATGCTCCACCCACTCAGTACCACTCACTATATTGTGTGTAAATGAAATATAATTATAACATTACTAGGGTGACAACAGATAAAGTCTCTAGCCAAAATGCTGCTTGCAGTTACCCATCTGCATTTGTAGAAAGATATTATGGAATAGATAAAGAGATTGTTTTTTTTACAAAAACTCTGTATAAATGAGCATATTTGCTATTTTTTACAGCCGTGGTGGGTAAATGCTTCAGTACCCGGCCCAGAAAACTGCACTGCTGACAGAATTTGCTGGACGGATGAAAACAATGTGACATGGACAGAGGTCCCAGAACAAGTTAAAGTCTATTGTAAGTATTTATTCATGTAACTCAGATCGTCCTGGTAAACCTGCAGGACCTCTCATGTGGTCCCCTTGTCTCCTTCAACAACACTTTGCAAATTAATCTATGACCACCTTCCTTAATACTTTAAGTCACTGACCTGGAACAATGCAGATAAGGATTTCCAAATTTCCAGGTCCACATAATTGTTCTGGGTCAGTGCCTTGGAAAGTATTAGAGCTAGTGGATTGGCATAACAGCCAGTCCACTAGAATTTAAACAATTTAAATGGGCATTTGTCATAAATAAAAAATTCAGATCCAGATTCAGTTATGACTATAGTAACACAATGAGAAATCTAAGATGTATGTACATTTTTTACACAGACTATTGCACTGTGTTAGCTGTACGCAAATGCAATAAGCAAAATAACAGCCTGTAGTTTGCTTCTAATGTACTACTAGCCCGGAAGCCAGCTGTTTGTGGAACGTTTCACTCCTCATTGGACCACCTTCATTTTAATTTCTTTCTAGATGCTACAGTATTTCTATCATGCATGCATAAATGAGCCTGAGAGTGAAATTATTACAACCCAAACTTCCTTGTCCATAGATTATAAAGAAAATACAAGCTCAAGGTCCTCAGCGTTAGGCCTTGAGGGATGAATGTGGTCACTGGACCCCCCAGTTGAATGTCATTGACTTGCTGTACACAAGATTAAAGACTTTTGCTATCATGTATATGGATGTAGGAATTTTATAAACCAGTACATTAAATTCTCAACATTTTATTGTTAAGGTGCGCACCTGTTCGCCAAATCAAATCTCCCAGACCTGGCAGTCGGACTTATCCTCTTGGTACTGTCACTTCTAGTGCTGTGTGTCTGTCTGATCCTAATCGTTAAGCTCCTGAACTCAATGCTGAAGGGACAAGTATCTGTGGTCATCAAGAAGGTCATTAACACCGGTAATAATACATATAATTAGAAATTGATACTATGCTGTATATATACAAGTAAACAAACTCCTACAGAGTAGGCGGGGTACACAGCAAACCATGGTTCCAGTCGCTGTGCTTATTTAAGACTTAGCAAAAAGCCTTGCTTTAGTGCCCTTTCTGCTTGTCCATTTGCCATGATGTCACCTGGCTAGAGTATTTAACTCAGGACCTCTCAGGGCTCATACAGTACAGTATATTTGCTTGGAAACATTGGCTGACCATTGAACTATGTTGAACATTTCATCATATGCTACTAATTTTGGCCTAGCTACATGCTCACTGGGATTACCAGCACTATTAAGTAGAACCAGTGCCACAGGCCTTAAACAAAAGAGCATTATATTTGTGCTCTGTCCCTCTACTGCATTCCTTTATGATCATTAGGAGGAAAGGAGACATCACCATTTCAAGCTATTTAATCACCATGGTGTTAACCCTAATAGTTTCCTTGTCCTTTAAAAGTCCATGTTGAGGAGCACAGGTGATATACTACCCCATCCTTTTTTACATACTTGTCTTAGATTGCTACAACAGCATACTGCTACTACTGTATATGCCATTGTTTTACAGTGCTGGGTCACATCATTGAGTCACAACTTATTCATTATCATTCCACAGATTTCCCTTTCCCATTCGCATGGCTGACGGGTTACTTGGCAATGTTGGTGGGAGCCGGGATGACATTTATTGTACAAAGCAGCTCTGTCTTCACATCTGCAATAACTCCACTCATCGGTATGATTCATAAACGTTCATATTTTTTGTGGGAAAATAGTGAGTGTTTGTCATCATTGTCTAACATTTGGCTTGTGTCACCTTGTAGGTATTGGTGTGATTAGCATAGAGAGAGCTTATCCCCTGACGCTTGGGTCTAACATTGGAACAACAGCAACAGCGCTGCTGGCTGCCTTAGCCAGTCCTGGGGAAACCTTAGAAAATTCTGTGCAGGTTTGTCTTCTTAGTCTTGTATATTTTCCATTTGTCGGTATAAGATCCATAGGGGTTGATTTACTAACCTTTTAAACACACCACGAACGTGTATACACCTCTGTAGTGTGTTCCCTCCCAGCATGATCTATGGGAGGAATCGAAACACCTTTGTAGTGTGTACACACCCAGCAGGTGTGTTGTGCAAAGCCCTGCAATGAATTGCAAGGTAATGTGGTTTAAATTAGCTCTATGTTATGTTGCTTGCGTTGATGAATCCAGGAATGTAAATGCATGAGCTAACCATTTTTGTCTAAACTGTGAAGCAGCATTATATATGCATCATGTGCATGATTTTTCCATATATGGCATTAGTGGAAATATGCTTTTAGAGACTTTTTGGTTGATAAATACGTTTTGCTGTGTGAAAATCACACACACCTGGTGTGTGTGTGTGTTTAGGTTAGTAAATCACCCCCCTAGTGTTGATGTTGCTTTATCTATAAAACAAATTCAAGTATGAGATTCCTGGTGATTACAATTTGGGGTATTAGTGTGGGTCCTACGGACAATTTAGCCCTTCTGTTATGTGAAGTGTTTTTGTTAAAATGCAAAGAATATAAAAGATTCATCACCTGGCTCTTTCCATCCAGTAAATTAAAAAACTTACAACCAGCTGGTTTTTGTTATGACGTCTGGCTTAACTGCTCCATTTTAGCTTCTATATTTTTTTAAGAATTGATCCAGACTACATGTTGTTAAGCTAAGTTTGAAGAAGAGAAGCTAATGAAAGGCATTTTACTGTAATATATTCAATATGCAACAGTGGAATACACCTCCAGAAGAATTGGCTCCAATTTATATTCCAAACAGATCTAAAAGAGGGCAGATTTAAAACAACAAACAAAGAGTTACCAGCACTGATAACAAAACACACATTCACAGTAGGTTGGTCAAGCAATGTATCAATTGTGCAGAAAAATGGACCCATGTTTTATAAAGGTTTCCTTGCCCCCTAAAGAGAATCCTTCTTTTACAAAAAGCTCCTACTTATTGTTTTAATGAACTGGCTTCTTTATGTACATTTCAAGTTTAACAGAATGTCCCATCCCAAACGAATTGGTCCGAACAAGGATGGAGCACGTTGTTGATAGGTGCTTGTTCAGTGTCTGCCATGCAAACTTTGACAAAACACAGTGCAAAAAAAATATTCACAGGCATTTATTTAAAAAGGCTGATAAAGTATCTGATTTGCAAATGTAATTCTTTTTCTTCTAAATACTGTTTTTACAAAGGCCTTCAAGCTAAATGCAGTGCACAATGCAGCATTCATAGTTACCTATCAGAATCCACATCCTTCTGTTTTGGGTTCAATGAAGTGATGCCTGATTGGCGACTATGGGGGTCTATTCACGAAGCTGCTGAAGGATCTGGCCGTAGCAACTGATTTCAGCGGATGTACGGCTGAAATCAGCCGTGCATCGGCTTGCTTTGCGTGGCTTTGGGTCGGCCGAACATGCTCAGCATGTTCAAAACGTGTTTTTTTTTAACTTACATTTTGAACGGTGGAGTCACTTCAATAACAATTTTGACATCAATGTATTACCCTGCCTAGCTAGAATAGCCTTTGCATAAGGTGGATGACCACCATCCATGCATAGAAATTGCCAAGCCACAGTGGGAATCCATATGTATATATCCGAATCTAATGTAGAACAAAGTCCAAATCCTTGCTGATTTTGAGGGTTCATTCACACCAATTGCGATGCGTTTCAGAGCCGCAGATCCCTAAACTTCCCCCTTTTGTTCTGGGGAGGAAGGGGGTGTGGTGGTGCATTGAAGTCAATGGCACCGCAGCCACGCTCCCACACCTGCACTGCGATCGGACGTGTGGCAAAACATTGCCTGCGTTCTGTTCCACTGCGAATACAAAAAATAGAGCATGCAGCATTTTTTGCATTCGCAGTGGACTGGAACGCAGTCAGTGTTTTGCCACGCGTCCGATCGCGCGGGGGATGGGGGGGTTGGCTGCGGTGCCATTGACTTCAATGCACTGCCACGCCCCCTCCCGCTTCAGAATGAAGGGGAAAGTTTAGGGAGTGATTGCTGTGCGTTCCAGCAGCTCTGGAACGCACCGCAATTGGTGTGAATTGACCCTAAGAAACTGCAAATGAAACAGGTAAAATGTATAAACAGTAGTTGCTGTGGACAGTCATAAACATTTAGATGGGTGTAAAATATGCTAGGTGTGCACTGCCCACTGGTGTATTTTTTACCCCCACTATTTATTAAGCTGAACTCCAAAGCTATCACCTTCCCAACCCGTGGTCTGCTGATTGGATAATCTAGCAACACACTGATAAATCATCAACCCTGATTTTCTCTTAGGGCTGTCACCACCTCCCCTAAACTGAGTGTTGCCGTCATAACTGATGACTTGTTTCCTTGTGGAGGTTATCCAGGCAGCCTTCTGGAGCTCCACCCACTAGCCAACGAGGAGTGATGTTGCATGCACACACATCACCCCTCTCATCCACTCTCCCACGAGACCCCGCGCAGCCCTGGTGAGACTCCACACCTCTGCGCGTCACTGAACTTTGTGCGTTACTGACCTCTGCACTCTGTGTGTTACTGACCTCTGCACTCTGTACATTACTGACCTCTACACTCTGTGCGTTACTGACCTCTGTGCGTTACTGACCTCTGTGCGTTACTGACTTCTGCACTCTGTGCGTTACTGTCCTCTGCACTCTGTGCGTTACTGACTACTGACCCCTAAACACTTAGTCCCACAGAAAGACATAAATAAAATGTTTGCTCTAGGAGCTGTGAATTCCTAGCTGCTAGGATTAGGAGGTGGTTCACACCACAAACTGCGTTCCAGAGAGGGCGCCACTGGAATGCACTGTATCGCAACTCAGCTGGCTCCCTGTTTTCAGGGGCGGGATAGGGCGTGGTGGTGCATTGAAGTCAATGGCACCGCAGCCATGTCCCCCGTCCCCGAACGCATGGCACATTCGCACTGGACCGGAACACAGGCACTAACGTGCCAAATGTTCGGGTGCGGGCGATCGCACTGCATGTGGGGGGTGGGGGGGGGATGATGCCATTGACTTAAATGCACTGCCACGCCCCCCCCACCCCTGAACGCAGGTAGCTGACCTTTCTGGAACGCACTGTTTGTGGTGTGAACCGGCCCTAAAGGCTAGTCTTAAAATATGCAATTTATACAGTTCATTTTTAATTATCGTTTGCATTTTTTTCCCCATTATGGGTATAAGTGGGGGGCCTCACATTTGAGTTTCGCCTATGGCCTCACAAAGTCTAGAGCCGCCTCTGCATATATGTTACCTTGATTTGCACTGCTTCCTAAATAATACTGACTGTCTGCATCAAAAAATAAATGTGATATATTGCTGTTTACCCATTTTTAGATGTTGTGGCTGAATTAGATTTCTTTTTTCAGGCTTTATTTCCTACATTTTCACCTGATGATCCTGCCAGTCACATACTTTCTGCCCTAGGGTAAAAACACTTATTCAGCATACTTTTTCTATGACAGGGAAGAACTGTCACCCTAGGACTACAGGACACCCCCTCTTATCTTCTCCACAACAGGGAGTGGTGGTGTTGACCTGTAGTCCTAAGACACTTTCTGATAACATTTGAGATAACACTGCAGAGTGCACAGGGCAGCAGCGAATTTCTGGCAGGATTAACAGGTAATTTATTTTGCATTTTCTGACCTGTGAGTCATTGATTGTTATGGTTGACATATACTTAAAAGTAAAATAAATGTTTTGCTTGTCTCTTTGCAGATTGCCTTATGTCACTTTTTCTTCAATATATCCGGGATCCTTATATGGTATCCCATTCCCTTCATGAGAATACCTATTCGTCTAGCTAAAGGCCTAGGAAACAAGACAGCCAAATACCGGTGGTTTGCCGTCGTTTATCTGATTCTCTGTTTTTTCTTGCTGCCTCTGGCGGTGTTTGGTTTGTCAATCGCTGGATGGCAGATTCTTGTGGGAGTTTGTGTCCCTATTGTGTTTGTGATAATTGTCGTCATTGTCATCAGTGTTATGCAAGCCAAATGCAAACGTGTGCTGCCAGACTTCCTGAAGACATGGGACTTCCTTCCCAAGTGGATGCATTCTCTAAAGCCGTGGGATTCTTGGATGATCAGTGCTACTCTGTTCTGTGGTCGCCGATGTTGCTGCTGCTGCAGCAAATTCAAATGCTGTAAATGCTGCCAACCCAATGAAGATGAAGAGTCATCTTTTGACAAGTCCCAGGCCCTGGAATGTCATGAGAATGTTGTTGACTTGAGTGATGAACTGTCAACTATTGACAACAAAGATCAAGGGAAGAGCCTGAGCCTTACTTCCTTGTAGAACAAGTGGAAGCAGGGTCTGCCAAGAGAACTGTATAGACTATCGTCCCACTTTAATATTTATTATGGACATTATAAAAGTGACCCTTTCCCTCCTACTATGAGTGGCTGCATCAGGAAGAGCCCAAACAATAGCCCGTATTCTCTGTTCTATGTGAATCAAGTTCTGACTTCTACCTCTTAATTGTGCCAAAGTGCTGCAGTCATTACAAAATCCTAATAATGGTGTCACACCCCTATGAAACATTCTTTGCAATATAGAATAGATAAAATAATTGGGAGAGAGTGACATCATGGCTTTAGGCTTGTGGAGGCGGCAGAATAACAAGCATTTGTGTGGAAATGTCACACTTTCTTAAAGTCGCAAAAAACATGGCGCCATTCATATAATCACTACGAGCACCACAACCATTAATAAAGGTCCAATCGCTGTAAGGAGTGCAGGTGACACATCACAACACCACACTTTCTTAAAGATCCCTAAAACTCATAGATCTAAGTTGGTGGGTGTCATTTTCATGCCATTGACCCCTCCCAGAAATTAAATTTTTTTTGTAATTTGAACAAAGGAAAGATCATACTCTTTTCTATGGTCAAAGGGGAACAATCTTAAAAGGCAATGTCTAAACAGGAGTGACAGTGTCTAGTTTACTGCTTTGGTCCTTTTCTGTTTTGCTGGCTCTTTTTTTTCAGTTTATCTACTGAAAGTCCACATCTAACCAGTGCTGCAGAGATTTGTCTCACTCGTGAGTTCCTTATTAATCAACTGATAATAATACCAGGATTTGAATGGCAGCAATGCATAAGCAATAAAACAGTTACTTTTGTAATGCTTAGTTAATTATGGTTTTTACAATGGAACTGCAGCCAAAACCATCTCCATTGTGAACCTTCTGCCCTCATTGATTTCTCCTCATTTCCTGTCCAAGAGGCAAAAAAGAAGTGAGACAAAGGGGGTGATTTACTAACCTAAACACACACACACACACACACCAGGTGTGTGTGATTTTCACACAGCAAAACGTATTTATCAACCAAAAAGTCTCTAAAAGCATATTTCCACTAATGCCATTTATGGAAAAATCATGCACATGATGCATATATAATGCTGCTTCACAGTTTAGACAAAAATGGTTAGCTCATGCATTTACATTCCTGCATTCATCAACGCAAGCAACATAACATAGAGCTAATTTACCCAACATCACCTTGGAATTCCTTCAGGGCTTTGCACAACACACCTGCTGGGTGTGTACACATTACAAAGGTGTTTAGATTCCACCCATAGATCATGCTGGGAGGGAACACACTGCAGAGGTGTATACACGTTCGTGGTGTGTTTATAAGGTTAGTAAATCAACCCCAAAATCTCATCAAAGCAAAAGGAAATCCCACCTTTGAAAGCTGTCATAGGAACCGGTGTTCCCAATAAGAGATTTCCTCTCTACTCCTGTCCTGTTGACAAATGTAAAATTGTAGACTTCCCACCAATTTCTGCTTTGGTGAACAGAACAGAAAATGATGGTGAGTCAACCAAAATGGGACATCCTGCCAAAGATTCTAACCCTACCCTAACTGACCCTTCCTTACTCTACCCTACCCTTCCCTACCAAAACTAGAAAAATGTTTGACTGGAGTTTCACCCTAAGCGAGAGGCCCATTTTGTGCTACTGCCAGCCATATGGTATAGCAGAATGTATTTTTTTCAATCTGTATAATTTATAACAGGAAGAACATTAGAAGAGAGCAGCAATGAGTTTGAAATGCATCCTACAGAATTTACTGTGTACTGTGTACATAAAAATACTTCACTCCAGACTATGTATATAGCTCCAGCAAATAATATTTTGGATTTACCTCTCAATGCAGGACATGTGCCTTGTATTTCTTATTCTCTGAGTATTGAGGAACTGCCAGGGAAAATGTATAAATGTAAGATAATATTTTGTTTCAATGCCTAATAAATATTCTGTATTAACTAGTTTAAAAGAACTGCATTATGTTATCATTTCAATTGTGTGCCATTGTTTTAAATTATTATGCACATTACATATTAACAAGGGGCATGACACAGGAGCAACTGGCTACAATTATTGGATAATTATAACCCAAACAAAAGGTACAGTAAATGCTTTATGCTGTGTTAGTCCATTTAGCAGCCACAGCATGAGGAGAAATGCCTGTCTCTGCCTGCTGTAAGAAGAACCCTTGTATTGAAGCACTGGTCTCTCTGCAGAGGTCTGACACACCCCTGCTGAGCGAGAGCTAGAGCCAGTCAGCAGACAGCATGAGCTTTGCTGACTGCAGAAGATGCAGGACTGAATGGAGTAATTTAAGCAAACTTGGATCACCTGCAAAACAAATGATATTTCTAAAGCATAACTACAACCTTCTATCCTTTACAGCCAAGGAAGGCACCAACATAGCCTCTATTTGGATTCCAGTTGCTATGGTGCTGCAAATGTGATCAGCTATGACATCGGCCATTTGAGGGTTTAGAAGTTTGATTGAGAGTTTAAATAAGAACACAGGCATACTTGACAGTTGGCACGCCTTGAAAGTAACTTTTTAGTTAGTTTATCTGTTAAATCAGTGGGGCAAGTTCCACTTTAAGGCAAAAATTCTCAGTTTTACTGAGCTGCTTAGATAAAATTTACTTGAAATAAATGTTTAATTTAGAGACAATTTAGTTGGTGTATTTAGGGTTTTCTTTAGTTTTGGATAGAGTTGGGATTGTTTAAATCTCCTGTCAACTTATTATTTGCTGGCTGCATTCAATTAGGGAGATTTCCCTTCACTTTCTGCCCCGTAGATACTTTTCCCTTCACTTTCTGCCCCGTAGATACTTTTCCCTTCACTTCCTGCCCCGTATTACCCTCCTAGACATTAGTCAGCAGAACAGGTGTCCCCATTGGAAGATTTACCTATGATCTTTTGTTCTGGTGACAACTCTAAAACTAAAGTCTAACTGAACCTTTAGTTTAAATCAGCTAAATACATTCCAGGTGCATCAAGAGGCGTGCAATGTTTTACAGTTCGTTTTCATTCTAAAGGTGCCCATACACTGCACGATTCTCGTACGAGAATCGCGGGAAATCCCGCGATCATACGAGAATCGTGCAGTGTATGGAAGGCGTGCGACCGTTTCTACTGTGCGGTCGCACGTCTTCCGTCGAACCAGCAGGCTAGAAAACCCGCCGGGAATCGTAAGATTCTCGGCGAGTTAGTGGCCTGCTGGTTCGACAACTGCCGAACGGGCCGGTGTGCCCACGCGCACACAGCCCGTTTGCAGTGATCGTAAGCCCGCCCCTCATTGCAGTCATCGTAAAGCCCGCCCCTTAGGGGGGCAGGCTTGCGATGATCCCAAGTACGATCTGCCTGTCCAAGATGGGCAGATTGTACGTTTTTTAAAGTACTTTACAACCCTTGCAAGACAAAAGTCTTGCGAGGGTTGTAAAGTGTATGGGCACCTTAAAGCAGCCATGGCCTGATTGGAAAAGCCTGTCACTAGAAAAGCCTGTCACCTGCCAGCATGCTGCAGAGTTGGACCCTGAAATTTTATGGGGAAGCAATGGTTTCTCTGCAGATGTCCAACACTCACCTTGATAATGCAGACCTATAGCTCTACAAACAGCAAAGCTCATGCTCCCCACTTATTGGGGAGCTTTGTCTCTCTCTAAGCAGGGAGTATGTAAGACCATTGCAAAGGGATCACTGCTCCCCCATGGAGAGCAAGGGTATCACTCTGCAGCATGCTGGCAGGACACAGGTTTTTCTCCAGACTGTGGCTGATATTTAAAGAAAATAAGGAAGACATTGCTCATTTTTGTTTTGATGCACCTGAAATGTGTTTAGCTAATTTCAACTATAAATGTCATTGGGCTTTTAAGGATTTCACTTTGTCTTGGTAACAATGGTTATGAGGACAAAGAAAGGGGTAAATCTACCCCGCAAGGACACAGACAGCAATAAAACCTGAGGCCGCAACTGCAGCATTCATCTCTTGAAAATGCATGTTCATAGCCTGTAGATGAAACCCGAGGTGGAGGAGCTGGGCTGCTTTAACACCTTAGGAGGGGGTCATTTTGTACATAATTATCACATCTAGTGTCTTACCTGTCTGATAGTTTCTTCACGCAGTGCAGGCCAGTTTCAGTGCTTTTTACTTGACTATTAAAGCAGAACTCCAGGAAGATATAAAAAAAAAAATCCACAAATTAATACATCGCTGTATACATAATAAATCATTAATTATTTTTTTTAAATGCAACTAGGGTAAGTGTCTGAATTTGGCTTGGTATCAGCCGAGGCAATTCCCTATATGAAGGTTAGGCAACTCTCTAGCTGTGGTGACACTACAAATCCCATCATGTCTCTGCCTCTCTAAATCATGACTGTGGCTGTCAGAGTCCTGCACCTTATCAAGGGATTTGTAGTTTCACAACAGTTTGAGTGCTGTGGTTGCCTACCCCTGCCCTATACAGTAACTCTTTGGGAGAGGATAGGGCAGGACCGGGAGCCCAGTGCTGCATACAAATGTACTGGCAAGGAGCATGATGATAAAAGGAGAGAGCAGAGTGAGCAAACAAACGACCTCATCACTCTTCTGCTGACCCTGTACTGTCCAATTAGCGGGCTGGGGGTGGAAAGACGACACCACTATATTCCTTCTACAGTGAATACCTCTAACAAAAGACGTAGTGACATCCATCTGGCTGTGCAGCAAGGCTGTGTAAGGCCTGGTGCACACCTAGGCATATCGAATATGCTCGTTTCGTGCCGTGCGTTTTTACCAGGGCTACCTGGCTGTATCCCAATGGATACGCGCGGCAAATACGCCCCAAAGAAGCTCCTGTACTTCTTTGGGCGTAGGGCGTTTTGCAGCGCATTCCTACGCGCTGTAAAGCGCCCAGGTGGGAACCATGCCCATAGGCAATCATTGGTTTTCACATGCTGAGCGTTGCTGAGGAACGCGCTGTAAAACGCCCAGGTGTGAACCAGGCCTTAATGTCAGAACTGGGTGACAAAAATACGAATGCTTGGCAGGTATAACAGCTCTCATATGTGCTTCATCTGAGTGTTCAGCTGTTTGCCCAGTGTTCAGTTCTAATAAACATTGCCTTGTTAACACAGAAAACGTGCCAGATCTTAGTAACAAAGTGTCATTGTTTTTGCTTTTCTCCTCCAAGTACCAATATATACTAATATGTATAAATAAATAATATTCTTGGCCAGGATTAGGGACACTGAAGTGAAATTATATTTATTGTAAGGAAATAAAACAACCCCCTCCAGAGGACTTATGTATGTTTTGGCTTTATTTCCTAACATGCTTCTGTTCTGCACATATTAAATCAGACCTACTGTATATTCAAATATTAAAGTGACATTTAAGTCACAATCCCCCCCCCCCAAGTTCTGCTTTAAGGACTTACTTTAAATGATGCCTCTTGATCCGATCATCTTCTTCGTTCCAGTAGTTTTTAGGAGTCGCTCCAGCGTTGGTGCGGGTCTCCGATCCAGCACAGACTCCTGTCTCTTCCTGTCTAAAGTAGTCTGTTCGTGTGCACGCTCCCGGCTGCATGCATTGACTTACAGTGAGTCTCTCCTCTTCTCCCCGCCGATGATCTCTACTGTGCATGCGGCCGCTCTCACCATCTTGCTCTGCCGCTCGAGAAGTTCTACAGCCGGGAGCGAGCGGAGGAGACAGAGGTAAGTTTTTACCTGTTTGGTAACTTTGTTATTTTTTTAAGTGTTTTTGCATATGTCTACTGCTTGCTAGCAACAAAAAAATGAGACTTCTTTAACTTGAAGCTGTTTTAGTAGTTTTTGTTGGGAGGGATAGTTAAAGGTGAACAATTTGCCTTTCCTGAAGACTATGCTACTCAAGGCTTCCTTTAGCAGTGAATCAAAAACCTAAGCATTTGGTTTCTTATACCTGTAAGTGCAAGTCTAAACTGTGATAGATTGTTAGAAGAGACCACATGACCAAATGCTCCAGTTTTGGGTTTATGTGAGCAGCACTGGAGGTAACCAAGACCAGCATGTTATCCAAGGTAGGTATCTAAATGTTAAGTGTGATGTTTTGCCTTTACTAGAATGACCCCAGAATCTGATAAATCCTGATTACCGAGCCGCTTGCCGTTGTTGGCTAGAAAGAAGAATTTAAATGTTTCGGTTACAGTCTAAATTGTAGCAGTTATATATTCATTTGTAACAAAACTGCAGGCTTATGTTTCCCTTTAAAAGTGGTAACAGTTTTATAAAGAACATTATACCATATAAAGGCCTTTTCTTGACACAAGCATGGCAGCATACACATGGGTATAGCTCTGTCCCAGGATCGGTTATACAGTACTATAAATGCCCTCAGACCGGCAGCATTCTCCTTTTGTCCTCACTGCTCAGCCAGTTATATGGTTGCCAAAGAAATTTTATTTTACCCTCACGTTGCCGGTTTCTTCTGGTCTCCTGCACAAGTTCAGCTCCTCCTGTTGCGAAGTTGCCTCCATTCAGGTGGCTAAATGCTCCTTACGTGGGAAGTCTCACCTGTATCTACAGAGTTTTGGGTGCAGAAATCGGTTTCTTGGAGTCCCCTCTTCTTCAAATGCCTCCTCCAACATGGCAATGCATTCAAGATGTTTGCTTGACTTCCTGGCCTTGTAACTCTGGTGAGACTGTGACTGACCTGCATCATCGGAAAATGACGGTTGCACTGGAATTATGTCACATGCATGGGCAAGATGATAGTGCTGAAATGCTGTTGCCCTGGTGTGAATGGGGAATTCAAACCTTTTGCTTCAAGCGTAGTAAGGCATAAGGTGCTGGCAGCGGACCCCTGTGACCAGACCTCCGGTGGCTATAGCCACTGTTAGTCTGTTTACTTGTGTAAAGCCTTTACACTGGAAGTGCCCACTTCCAGGGGTCGGTAAACAGAGTCTTCCCCCTCGCCTGACACCCCCTGCCTTGCTTCTCGAGCCCCATTGCACCCTTGTCTGAGTAGTCCTTTCAGTGTCATGGTTGCTTGTGTCATGGCCACATGTTAATCTGCTCGCATGGGGTGAAACATTAGCATATTTCGACCTGCAAATACCATCTGTTTGATCATCTGCTGCGTCCTGTTGTCTGCTGTAACCTGATGCATTCAATAAAGAACTTCGTGGATAAAAAGGAATTTGGTGAGTTCAGCTATTTGATAAGGATTGTCTGCGGTGATTATATCTGCTTATACTGGCCAGGCATAGAGGTCTCAGCAAGGGATATATCACTAATACAACAATCTGAGTCAGAATAACTGGAGCCTGCCAAAGTGGGGATTAAGGTAAGTAAAACAGCTTCTTCATCTGACTCATAGACTTGTAATTCTAGCCCAGAGTTCAGCTTTAGAATCCTTAGACCTAAGATTCTATTGTCCCTATAAGATAGCAAAACGTTCTTTTTGGTATTCAGAACTACTTTAAGTAGAGTATCAACTTTTTCCATCTTATAGGGACAATAGAATCTTAGGTCTAAGGATTCTAAAGCTGAACTCTGGGCTAGAAAACAAAAACCCTTGCAGTAGGTGCCCTCCCCCCCCGCACTGTAAATGCTTGATAAGTCTAGGTGGTAATAGTGGTATTTTAAATATTTTTGTGTAAAATTTGCTCTGCAGCTTTTGCAAACAAAAAAGGGTTAATTTGTAAATGTTCTGCCCAGCGTATGAGCAGGCAGATGTCACTAGCACTAACATTTCCTATACTCATCAACACCATCTAGTGACACTAGTGCCGTGCGACTGGCATTCACTAGGCTATATGCCGGGCATACTTTTATAAATGAGCCCCTAAGAATGTGTGCTGGAACAAAATGCTCTGCAGTTATAGATCTAAAATCGTTTTATAAAATGAAACCATTATTTAGAAATGTTTTCTTTTCTAGAAGAAACGTAGAAGAGTGATGGCAGAAAAAGACCAACAAGTCTACCTTTTTATTTATTTATTTATTTTGTTTAGTTTTGGCACAAAAATGAATAACAGCTACATTGTAATGGCGTTGGGTTCAGACTAGGGATGTCTCGATACCATTACTAGCATCGGTATCGGGACCGATACAGGGCATTTTGACAAGTACTTGTCAAAATGCCCCGATACATAGCGTAGAAGTTTATGCTATTTCTTTTCCCTTACAATCAGGCTGCTGAGCGGGAGAGCAGCGGCGAGTCAGCTCTGGTCTGATGGGAGGAGCTCCAGGTGGGGCCCTAATTTAGCTGGCCGGCGATGGCAGACGACCTCACCAGCGTGGCACATCGTGAGGCACCGTCATCGAACAGTGAGTGAGGGCAAGGCGGGGTCCCTACGAAGAAACTATTAATATTAGCAGAGGATAATTGTAAATCTATTCTCTGCCGTGTGTGCTCTATATGTACGACATATAGAGTACACACGGCAGAGAATAGATTTACAATTATCCCCTGCTAATATGAATGGATTAAATGATCCATAGTACAAACCCTCTGCTAATATTAATAGGTTAAATGATCCGTAGTACAGCTACATGTTATGTACTATAGATCATTTAACCCATTCATGTTAGCCGAGGATAATTTCAAATCTATTGCTGCAGTGTACTCTATATGTAGTACATGTACGTTACACATTCCCAATACACTGCAGCAATAGATTTACAATTCTCCCCTGCTAATATGAATAGGTTAAATTATCCATAGTACATAATAGTACATAAAATGTAGTTGTACTATGGATCATTTAACCTGTTCATGTTAGCAGGGGAGAATTGCAATTCTATTGCTGCAGACTGCAGTGTACTGGACGTGTGTGCTGTATATGTATGGGTCGTGATTTAACCTATTCATGTTAGCAGGGGAGAAATTGTGAGCGCCTCCCACAAGCTGACCACCGAGACGCAATGCAGCGATCCTGCCCAGCGCCGACTACGAGAGGCACCGCTTGGGCAACAGGGATCGGAGTGAAATGTGAGTGAGGGAAGCTGGGACAAGGCTGGCTGTAAATCTATTGCTATAGTGTACTGGAAGTGCGTACTGTATATCTAGTACATATGTACGTTACACACCTCCACTACACTAGAGCAATAGAGTTACAATTTCTCCCCTGCTAACATGAATAGGTTAAATCATGATCCATAGTACATAACATGTAGTCATATTATGGATCATTTAACCTATTTATGTTAGCAGGGGAGAATTGTAACTCTATTACTGCAGTGTACTTGAAGTGTGTACCAGGTTAAATGATTCATAGTACACACTTCCAGTACACTGCAGTAATAGAGTTACAATTCTCCCCTGCTAACATGAATAGGTTAAATGATCCCAGAGGCAGATGCATGATCGGATTTGTAGTTTCACAACAGCTGTGTGAAAGCAAATACAAATGTTTTATTGTTCTAAAACAGTCTTAAATTAAAGTTCTTCATAATCATAAAGAAATTGACCTAAAGTCATTAGTCTGTATTGTTTTTTTTTTTAAATGTCACCTGTCCCTTTAAGAAAAAGTATTGGTAATTGGTATCGGCAAGTACACGAGGGGAAGTACTTGTACTTGGTCCTGAAAAAGTGGTATCGGGACATCCCTAGTTCAGACAATCAATCTAAACCAATTGCTACATGATTTGGCTTAAACCCAACACCATTAAAATGTACATGTTATTAATTGTTGAGCGATTAGGAGTCACAGCAGGGAGAGTTTCTGACACTTTAATTTTGTATATAAATTCTCTTTTCACCATGCACACCATTCCTTATTATTAAAGGAAAGAGCTACAGCGAGCCAGCAATGTAAATTGTTGAAAGGTGAAGTAAGGTTGGTCGGGTTTGATGATTTGCAATCTCCAATCTCATATACGCCCAAAAAACAAAATGTCCGTTTTCTATAGGTAAAATACCTGCTGACTTTAAATATCTGTTGGGGTCTCCAGTGCCTCTTGCCAAAATAACCATTTTGATGGAGATGATTTTTCGAGATGAGGGCCCATTTAAACATTTGTGATGCGTTAATGCATGCACGTTGCATAAAATGCCCCCCAAACTGTCTATAGTAATCAATCATTCATACAAATAATACCCTGTTATTTTATGAAAAATATATACTGTATATATTTTCTGAGCTCACTCCTTTGGACTAGACTGAAGGATATAAGGCCTCATTCATACCTCATTGGATGGTATTAGTACTTAAAGTGAATGGAGGACAAAGCAACAGGTTCACTTAAAAATTCCCCTCCCCAGAAGCATATACTTACCTTGCTTTGCTCACCGCCATTCTGTTCATCTGCCGGGAGTGACGGAAAGTTCTGTGTAAGCCACAATGTGCTGGAGTTGTAGATGCACAGTGCTACGAACCACCTGTGTGACAGTGCTGATTGGGTCAGAACTGTCACGTGGAGAGAGTCACATGCTCCTCTATACCTGAAAGTATGGGATATTTCCTATGGCTTCCAGTGCTGAACAGAGCAGTGGGGAAGGGAAGGAACGGTAAGTGTATGCTGCTGGTAAGGGGAGGTCGAAATAAAGCAAACAGTTCCTTTGTTCTAAATAGACAAAGTACAAGAACGAAAACCATTTTCAGAGGATTTCGCTGCTCCCAAGCATCCTTTGACAAATCGAAGAAGCCAGACCAAAAATCGTTGGATCAACAGCGCCTTCATCCAATCAGGGATTTTGACAGGCGGTGGGGCCTTGCTGGGGGGTGCGCTATTAGTAGACACTGTTAAACCACTCAATTCCAGGGTAGAGAAAAATATAAGAATGAGTACAGAAAAAAACCCATGAGAGATATTGCCCCAGCCCATAGCAGCAGAGACACCAGTACTTCAGAGGAGGGCATATCCCCCATATCCTTATTACATGAAAGGGCATGTACAAACAGAAGACTGAATCTTTACACAGGTGACAGGATGTCCAAAATACTTTATCAGTTGACAGATAACCTATTAAAAGAATGATCTCTATGGAATGCATCATCCAAATGCATAAGCAATACAATTTTCTATTAAAGTAACACACTAGCCAAAAGGATAGTATCCCCATAATAGAGACTGTTGCAGGGATCTCAAGTCTCCCTGATGTTCAGGGAGTCTCCCTCTTTTGGACAGCAGCTCCCTGATGTCCGCGAGAGAGGCATTTTCTCCCTGACAGGTTTACTCAGAAGGAAGAAGAGTAAACACAACAGGAAGTAGGGACATCTCACCAGCAAGGACACAGATAGCATCCAAACTTGGCAGAAGTTCTAATCCTTCCCCCCTTTCAAAAAGATTTTTTTTTTTTACTGTATCTTAAGGCAAAACCTTATTTTAAGTTTTGGATAAAGTGGGGGAAGGGTTAGCCTCTCTGTCAAGTTTTTATTGCTGTCTGTGTCCCTATTGGGTAGATTCACCCCTCTATTTGTACTGGTGATTATTTGATCCCAGCTGGCTGCTAGACTAGTCCCTGCAGCCTCACCCTCCCCTTCGCTCTGGCAGTCTAAGTACCTGTGTATCATCATGTCTAATACAGCGTATTGGATGTGAGGACGCTGCAGGAAATCCCATCACTGGATCGGAGGGGGTGCGAGGCTGCAGGGACCAGTCTAGCAGCCAGTTGGGACTGTTTTTCTTATTTTAGCTCCCTTGACAAAACAAGCACTTAACCCTTGCAGCTTGGGGGTAGCCCCACTGCCAGGGTTATGATTTTATAAGCTTGGAGTTCTTCTTTAAAGTATAAGATATGGAAAAATATCACAGGCATTTCTAATGACCTTGTTACCTAAATATAACCAAGAAATGCTCCCGGAAAAGTGTTTTACAATGTGGATGACAAAGTTCACCTTGTCTTGCGGTCATGCAGTTCACTCTGTGCATTCATTGCCCCAGCCACTGGCTAATGTGTGACATATACAGCATGCTGAAATAATAATCAGTGTTAAGAAGAACTACTGAGAACTGGAAAAAACTGGCTGGTATGTACAGCACATCAATTTGCATAACCCTGCTATCACTAGTGGACTGTAGACTCAGCATCCTGAACCAGGCGTCACACACCTTATAGTAGTCCAGGGAAAAGCAACCTTGACACTCGAGGTTGCCTACCCCTGTAGTAGACTGAAGGTAGCCAGCTGGCAAGCAGCTCATTAATAATAGCAAGCAGCAGAGGAGCAAAAGGAAAGGGAAGATCACTACGAATATACTGTATATCATAAATATATAATAATCTTGTTTGTCAGTACTCAATTCTAATAACCAGCTAACGTAGACACTTCTAACAAAAAGCAGAAATCTAAATGATATAAATGACTATGTACGCATAGATGGGAGAACATCACTAGATTCCGATTGGGCAAAAAAAGAAACGTTAGTGTACATTAAGTAGGCAAAACAAAAAATGAAATATAGAATGCAGCCTGTCACCGGCATTAACAAAGCGGCCCCACCCCCAATAAGATAGTTTAATTACATTTTTTATCATTAAAAGAAAACTGTCCAAAAAAAATATTGTTTAAACTTTAGCTGTATATTATTATATTACCATGACCCACCACCAGAAAAAAAACCCTCATAATACATTTTTCTACTCCTGATGTTCATGGCGATACCACATATGTATATGGTATTTGTTGTTTGTAACCGTAGTTACAAGCCCAGAAACAATACTCCACATATTTTTTCATCCTACCTAAAAACACATTGACACTACCAATGACACTGACACTGAGGGCTTCGGGTTATAAAAGCTATATGCCAGGCGGATGCCTTTGCACAACACTAGCATCTCTAGATATAAATTCATATACTCGTCAGCGCCATCTAGGGGCGCTTGTGCTGTGACAACGCCATAGCCGAGCAGAACTTTTGTAAATTAACCCCTAACACTAACCTAGATTAAGAGATTAAGACGTGATCTAACTATTTTATCTTTATTTATTTTTTGTAACACTGTGTTTTCAGACTTGTACAATGTATCTTTTTCTCCCCACAGAGGAGAAAGAAATACAGGAAAGGCTTCTAAGGAATCACTGGGATTGACTATCACAGTAATCACGTGTTTGGAAGCTGTGAGGAAGGTTAGTCTGATACCAGGAGATGTTTGCGACAGCTCAGTCTACGTGCTAGGGGTATGTGATTGAGCATGCTACCACCAAAAAAACATGTTGGGTATACATCCAGTGCCCAAAGCTACATTACGGACTGGCCCTACACCTTCAGTCCTATGAGGTTCAGGTTCAGTCTCCGGGGCTCTTGGTACGTAAAATGCAAAGTCTCCACCATGGCTAAACGTAGCCAGAGAACTTGATGAAGAATCACGGGAAAGAAGGTAATCAATCCAACATCCATCGTCTAAGGACCTAAGCAAAAACTGAGAATTCTTGGGAGTGGGAAGGGTTAAATGAGGGCCTGGTCAGTGTCCAAGCACTTGAATATACCTGCATGTTACCCAGTAACCTGTGAATCTGCATGCATCCTATACTGTTTGATCAAGATATTACATTTCTTGGGCATTCTGTACACCAAGGGTTGCCATATTGCATTTAGTTTTCAAAAATTACATTAACTTCAGATTCAAATGGAAGGGTCATTTTTAATAACATTATATTACTTATTGGCTTGTGTAGCAATTTTATATGTCATATTATTTTTTAATGAAAGTGAAGTTTTCTTTTAAATGTTTGCAGCAGTTTCTAAAGCACATTGTATGAAGCTCACAATGTGCACTAAACCCAGAAAAAGCAATTTCTATACAGGAGAGGAGCGTGTACAACTGTGCAAGACTGAAGGTAAGGACGGACTTCGGCGTTAACATTTTAGGATACTGGTTATATATCCCCTCGTTGACACATTGAAAGATACTGTATCTCTGTCTTGCTTTCTCCTATGAATAGAATCCACTAAGAGGGAGAACAAATATCATGACCGAAGGGATTTCTTTGTGTTGAAATATCTTTGGTACTTGGCGTCTTTTGATAATGTGATCGAGAAAATGGAGACATTCCAGAGAAACAAAAAGCTGTTTCTTTGAGCATGGAAAAAAAGGACACAGGTCAGTTAATTTTATTGACATGGGATATTGCTGAAGGGAATCAGAAGTATATTTTCGGTAGGGGCAGACAGACATCAGAAACCCTCGGTAATGGAAGACTGTCATCTGATGTCATTAGTTACCTTGAATCTTTAGACATTTGTCTTTTAGTATGTTTTTGCATGACATGCAGCGGGTGTTGCTGATTTTTCCCCAAGCAATCATTTGCTCAGGTATGACAGAAAAATGTGGTCATGTAAGGCCCTGGTGACCAATCTGTGGCCTGAGAGCCACATGCAGCTCTTTGGTACTTGTTGTGTGGCCCTCAGACCCCAGTAGTCTCTAGTGGGAATGAGAGCATTGATTTGTAAAGTGCTAAAGGCAATAGTTTCTGGTAGCCTTATGTAATATGTTACGAGTCTCTCACTGTCTTCTGGAACATTATTATTATTGCAGGTATTTATATAGCTCTGACAATGTACTCAATGCTCTACATACTACACATTCACATCTGTCCCTGCCCTTATGGAGCTTACCATATAAGGTCCCTATCTCACATGAATAAATACATGCATACACATATACAGTATACTAGGGCCAATTTGGACAGAGCCAATAAACCTACCAGCATGTCATGTTTCCAGTCTCCAACCAAACTTGTAGCCTGTCCAGAGTCTCCAACCACCATTTTCTCCATTATGCCCACAGTCTCTGGTTGTTATTTCATCTATTATACCTACAGTCTCTGGCAGACTTTTCTAGCATTGCATTTACTAAATAATATTTGAGGCCCTTTGGTAATGTCAAGGGCCACAATATGTCATAGGTTGACAACCACTGGCTTCAGGTCTGCATCAATGTGTTTTGGTATCCTTCAAACCACCATTTCTATTGTCTCCATCACAATATGGGCATTTCATTAGAATGTTGACACATCAATCTTCACACTATGTATAAAGGAGCTTCATTTAATAGGTTTTGGTGGAACAAATTCTAATGCTCATTTGCTGTCATGTGACAACATACTTTTCATTTTTTTGTCATCCAATAATCAATAATGCATCACCAATGACAACTGTACATTTCCATTGTGCACTCTCAGACAAAACACCTTGCATGTATCACCTTTATAAAAGTATGCCAAACATTATAATGCAAACAGCAGTGATGTATAACTATTCATGGCAATCTATCACAGATCTGCTTTAAAATGTGTGACCAGCTTCAGTGGGTACAGAATATTACTGTGTATTGCACTAACTTATCAAACAATAACCCTGTTTAATTTAGAGCCAATCTTCTGGGAAAAGAACTCTTCCCCCCTTGTAGTGGAGCTATCCCCACACTGCAAGGCTTAACTGCTCATTTACATGTAGTGGACTGGTGTATAGCAATTTTACCTACCTGATCCCTGCTCCCGCAAACCTCAAGACCGATGCCCTAAGCATTTCTGCCCTACACTCCAGCAGACCTCCATCATGTCTAACATAGGGCCCATATCCCAGCATTATACTTCTAGGGGCCGAGGGACGGTCCACAAACCAGAGTGGAGGGGATAGAGATGAGCGCTGACTGCCAGAGTAGCACGCATCAGGTAAGTAAAATTGCTTTACACAACGTTCTAGACATAAACCAGCAGTGAACCCTTGCAGTGCAGTGCAAGGAGGTTTTTCCTTTCCCTGAATATAGGTTTTAAAATAAAAGTATTCCTTCATAGAGTTACATTTTCACCATTACTAGCTATGGAAGAACTTTGCCTTCTACTGTCTTCCCAGATGGCATGATGAACATAAACATAAAATATATATGTAGATTTACTGAGAACAAATTTAACTTCTGATGTGTCCTAATGCTCTGATTCTCCGTTCTATGATATGTGTCATCTGTGCAAGCCAATATTTCTTATTTCTGAATGGGGATTTTCCAGGTTGGTCCTGTCATTTGGTTCACTTGGATCATTATTCGCAATGGTATAGGAGTTGTCATCTACTGGCGGTCTGCTGCGCAAATTATGGACTCTTCTGGAGTGGAAGATCAAATCTGGAAGAGAACATTGTTGACTCTGTTACATATATTTCTCCCATGAGTTGAGATAAGGATGGCAACAGATATCTGTCCTCATCTGTCCTATTGGTCAAGAAATCTTCTACCTTACGTTTCTGCACTGAAAAAGTCAGGGTGATCCAAGCCACCTCCAGGGCTATATATTAATGAAATGTACCACTAGGCCTTCCTCACTGTGCTATTACAAAGTCCAGCTAAATTTGGCAATACAATTCAGTTAATCCCTATTGCATCATCCTTTTACTTCCTGATAGTTAGAAGATCAGACATAGTATCATCTAAAGGCATTACTATACAAAATAAATTTTAAGCAGGTGTTAATGTGGAAAATCCTGTTTGGTGTGGTGGCTCATTACAAAGTCAACACTGAGGCAGAACAGAGCTTTGCAGGTTTCAGCACCATATTTTATATGTTAATTAAAGAGGCCCTGTCACCAGACCATTAATTGCAGCATAACATATTTTATACATGTTATTTTCCTATAAAAGCCTCCCTTGTTTAGACATCCAAAAGCCCTGAGACAGCTGCTGGGCACCACCCTCTTCTATGTGATGTCAGCAGCCCCAGAGCTGTCATTCAAGTGGTACTTTGGAGCATTACTGCTTACTCTTCCCCCAGCTGGTATATAAAAGTTTACATAGGGAGGCTAGGAGAAGGGCCAAGGAGCTGGCCCAGCACAGAGAGACATTCTCAGAAGAGGAGAGGGCTATGACATACAAGGAGGCAGGAGGCTGTGTTTGGGAATTGGCTATCCTGGAGTAGTCAAATATTCTAGCAAGTTCATAGGCACACTGCAAGTGAATGTAGAATCATTTATTGAAAGGAAAGTGGGTTCTTAAAATGTTATATTGATTAATGACATTAGTACTATTTTCTCTCTGGGGACTCAAAACACTAAGGAGTTGAGGCAACTTTTTTGGGCATACTCAGTTGAGCCAATTACCCAGCATGTCTTTTGGAGTGTGGGAGAAAACCAGAATACCCAGAGGAAACCCACGCAAGCGTAAGAAGAACATGCAAACTCCATGCTGATTCAGAAGTTTCAATAAGCCGCTGTGCTGCCCTACCCAATTTTTATGTGCATTTTTTTTCAGTTGGTGACAGGGTCTCTTTACCAGACTCCATGAATAAAATACACACTGGTGTCAAAAGGGGGAGCACACACTACATTCTTGCCAGGGGTGTCCCGAGGCTGGGTGACACACGGAGCGGTAACCGAGTGTCACCCCGCCGCGACGTCACTGCACATGACTTTACCGCGCGTACAGCTGGCTCTGCCTCTATATAGGCAGAGCCAGCTGTCAGTCACGCAGCTGGGCGGATCCCGGCACAATTGTCGGGATCCGCTACAGCATCTCAGTATACCGCGAGCAGCAGCTCACGGTATACTTAGCCTAGGGTGACGGGAGGACGCTAGTTTGTGTCCTCACGTTACCCTAAGGAGAACTATGGGGAAAAGCCTTAACCCCATAGTTCTCCTTTAAGTTCTATGTGCACAGCGCGGTGAGATGCAGTGTGAACTATGCTCATCTGAGACAAGACAAATTGTCTTGTGTTGGTGTTGTGCTGTAAAAAACGGCCAGTGCAGCATTGCATTTGGTGTGAATCAGCCCTTATTGTTGCTACCATCCTGTTACAGGCAATATTAGTACTACAAGTTTATTATGTGACAATAATAGCACCAATGCCAAAAACAACACATTACCTAATACTGTCCTGCTGGAAAATTAAGAATGGATGTCATTATTAGTACTACTATTTATGTTTTTTTAGTAAGTGTAAAACTAAAATAAATGTGTTACATTAATGCCATAATGTGCTGTTCCACACTCCAAGCTCCCCAAGCTTAAATAACTACAAGAAACATGGGCTTTGGACACTTTGCATGTCTAGGGCTATTGTGACATTCTGGAGGGTCACTTTGAAGTATGGGCTGTTTCAATTGTTATTTATTACATTACAGGTATTTATATAGTGCTGACAATGTACGCAGTGCTTTACATACTGCACATTCACATCAGTCCCTGCCCTCAAGGCGCTTACAATCAAGGGTCCCTATCTGACATGCATACATACAGGGCCAATTTAGAGGGGAGCCAATTAATCTACCAGCATGTCTTTGGAGTGTGGGGGGAAGGCAGAGTACCCGGAGGAAACCCATGCAAGCACAGGGAGAACATAAAAACTCCATGCAGATAGTGATCTGACTGGGATTCCTAGTGCTCAAGGCAGAAGCGCAACTCCGTGCAGCCCACATATATTTTAATATTCAATAAATGCCAAAAAGTATCTCTGCCTCTGTCACAAGTGTCATTTGTAAACCACAGATAGTGAACACCTCCATTAGAGCAAAGTAAGTCAATCACAGAAACAAGGCCTAAATCTGCTTCAATCGTCATGCTCCCTGCATTTTCACAGTAGATACGGTGTGGACCCATGTGATTTACGGATGAATTTTATCAGTGAGTGATGCCACGCTCCTCTGAGGAAGCTCTCACAGACAAAACAAGCCAGTTAGCCACATGGCGAGAGTACCAGGACCCACGGCGGCACATGTTACTCCCCAGGGATGTGCCATCAGCGATGGAGATATTGAATGAAGGACAGGTACTATATCTGGGGACAATCCAATCACAGTAAGAGCTGTGAAAATGTGGAACAGGCTACCTCTAGTCAGCTGTGTTAATTGTCTTTTAAAAAAAAAAAAGCTGAATGCTTCCCTATATGCACAAAATATTACTGGGTATTAACATTTACAAGTAATAACACCAAAGGTTGTTAATCCAGGCAATATCTTAACCCCTTTAGATGATCAGGAAGGAATTTTTTATTCCCCGTTGGAGCAAATTGTTTTTTTTTTGCCTTCCTCTGGATCAACTATGGGGAACTGTAGGTATAAGGTTCTGTTTATGGAGGTTTTCTATTTATTTACTCATATTTTATCTCTGTTGGTTGAACTCAATGGGACTTGTGTTTTCTTTTCAACCTAACTATATATCTAGATAATATATACGCAGGAATCTATTTTTGACTGCTATATAAAATCCCTTTCTAAGAAGACTGGAGACTGCACTGTTGTTTGGGTACCTGTATGCACACTGCATTAACATTTACAAACTTAGAAATCCCTGCTATGCCCATTAAGTTTTGACAGAAGATATACAGCTTGACTCATAAAGTAATGACTCTTTAGACATACTTGGCACATATACAGCTGGTAGATTTGTTGGTGGCATATTTATGTGTGCATGGTATGAACAAGCCTGGATTGATTCCAGATATTGGATCAGGACTGAAATAAGTTTGTTTCCAATGACTATAAGTTTGTGTTGACCCTATATGGTGGGTTTTTCAAAACAGCTACAGACCTTGGACTCACATTTGTTTCTTGGGCATTTATTTGAACTCAAGCTTGTAAAAGTACTACAACTGTGATTGACTAGAGACATCCTTTCCATTCCTAATTGCTGGATACAACATGTGGACTTACTGCAACATGCCAGCTGATTATATGTCAACAGTGAAATAGAATAGGAGCATGACAATTGAAGCAGATTCAGATCTTGTTTCCATGCTTGACTTACCTTGCTCCAGAGATTTTCATTTTCTTTCAATTACAAGTGACATTTAGGGGTCTATTAATAAACAATTTTTTATTTCAATAATAAATGTAATACTGTTAATATCTGTGAACATTGTTTTCTGTGCAGATATATGCCAAAACAAATGTTCTTTAGTTGTTCCTTAACAAAGCAATATCGTTTCACATTTTTTCATGTAACACTGCATTATGGTCCCTGGATGGCACTTAGGAGCATAGAAAATCAATATTTATTTCCTGGGCTACTTAGGCACCAGCTAATGGGCACAATGGGATATTACATGAAAACATTTGAAACCTCAATGCACTAACTAAAAAAAATTGTTCTGTCATATATTCACACAGAAAGAATGTTCACAGACCCCATAATGTCAATTTTGGAACTGCTTTGGTAGAACTTTTTTGCAATCTCTGAATTACATATCACTCTTGTGATAACCAAGTATTCAGTGTGGATAAAGCATATTACAGTCTTTTGTTCCTGTGGGTGACCAGCTTGCCTTGGACACAACAAAACCAGCATGCATTCATAATGGATCAATATCCAGTTTATGTGCCTGATATGGGATTTGAAGCACAAGAGTGAGCTGTAATACTGTGCTTTTTTTTGAATGCATATCATATACTGCAATATGTTTAACAAAATATGTACAGTATATTTATTATATACAAGATGCACGGCCCTGCAAATATTGTAATTGTTTTTAATAATGTGGTTCTGTGCAATAAAGAAATGTGTTTATTTTTTACATACAGTGTATAGTATTCAGTCACTTGGCCAGTAGTCATTGGCCAAGTGACTATTATTGGAATTATTTTTTACATAGCTTCCTGTTAACATTCTCATATAGGGAACATTTTAAAAAGAACTAAAGTCAAACTTTTTTAGGCTTTAGTCCTCTTTTGGGTCACAGGAGTACATTTACTAATGTACTCCTGTGACCCAAAGTCAGCATCTAGGGGGCTACTTCCTGCTATTTTCTGTCAGCGCAGAGCTGTGCTGCATCCGGGAAAGATCCCGACAATATTGTTGGGATTCACTCCCCTGCCTGATTGACAGCTGGCTCTGCCTCTCTAGAGCCAAAGCCAGCTGTGCCTGCCCCCTCCCCTGTCTCTCCCTGCAATGAGTGCTACAGAAACAGAGAGAGGAGAGGGGGGAATACCTGCAGGGGGTGGTGACTGACAATTACCACTCTCTGCAGGTAGAAGACCGGATCTTGAAGACCTATAGATCGCTCAGTTCTTGAACTATACGCTGGCATGTGACACCTGCAGTGTCACACGCCGGCTCTAAATATTGGAAGGAGTACATTTTACTCTACCAATACTTCTCCTTTAACTCTAGAGTGATCACAAACATTGGATGCTGTCATGTGATCATTTCCATAGTCAATCTACATTAGTTCTAGTTTTTCCATACAAAGTAGAATCTTACCTTTAATTGTATATATACATGTTACTGTGAACACAGCCACAAAAAGAGACACCAGCACAAACACCTGAAAAAAGGAAAGGACACAAGTTTTTACAGTGTGTAGAACAACTTAAGGCAGTTATGAAGTAATATTGTAGAGGTGACCTCCTACACGTACCATAGGGGAGTGCAGCAAGGAATTCCAGACGTCATTCACTTGTAGGTAAAGTAGTACAAGAGTACAAGGACTAATGCCCTCGTCACTGCTGTGATTCTGGCACCTGCAAAGTCCAGCACAGACATTACAGTTATTAACAATATGTTCCAAGAAGGATTACATTTATTATTGTAAGCTACGTGGAGTACAAAAAAATAATGTTATTACTGTAAAAAAGAAAGTCAATGTTATCATCTAAATCTTGTAATTTGTAAATGTTTGCCAAATCAGTCTCCTTCCCTGTCTGAAATAATTACTGCCAATAACACTCAGACAACTCAAGCACCTCCAGATCCAGGGTAATCTTTCGTAATACTCACTCATTTAAACCTCACATCTCCATCTAGCCTTCTTCCGTCCTCTCTAGGTTGAAGGAAGCCTGTCACGAGGGAAGGAGGGAAGCTACAACTGCTGATGTCTCCTTCTAAAAATAGGCTAGCTGCCTGACTGATAGTGCCATCCTTATTTAACCACTTGAAGACCAGGTGTTTAGACCCCCTTCCTGGCCAGGCCATTTTTCAGTGTTCAGCGCTGCAGTACTTTGACTGACATTTATTCCGTCATGCAACGCTGTACTGAAATTAATTTTATACCATTTTTGGGGGACAGATAGAGCTTTCTTTTGGTGGTATTTAATCACCACTGCAGGTTTTATTCTTTACTATATTCAGGAGAAATTACTGAAAATTTTGAAAAAAAAAGAAGTTTTTTTTAACATTATGTTATAAAACAAAGGGGGAGTGGGAGAGCCGCGGAGGGCGCATGTCTCGGGGCCTCATACAAGCGATCCGCCGGCTCTATAGCCGGCGGATCGCTTGTATATTAACGGGCATCGCTGACTCTTTTCAAATAGCGGGGATTTCCCGCTCTTGCGCGCCGCGCCCGTGCGGGCGGTTGTAACAGGACGTGTATACACGCCCAGTTACATACAAGAAGCTCCCGGCCGGCCGTGTATACACAGCGGCTGGCCGGGAGGTAGTTAATATATTTAAGTCATTGAGTTGCATAGTGGTTCATTTATTAACAATTAGCCGGACGGATGCTGTTCGCACAGCATTAGCACCCCTAGATGGTGAGTATAGGAATTTCTTATACTTGTCAGTGCCATCTAGAGGAGCTACTGCTGTGCGAACAGAATCCGCCTGGCTTTATGTCGGACAGAACTTTTAGAAATTAACCTAAGCGTGCACATAAAAAGCTCTTTCTTGACCTGCAAACTGCAATGCAAGTATCTCTGTTGAAGTCAGTGGGTCAGCCAGGCAACTAGCATTTTCTGGACTCTGACACTTATAATATTCTCTTTTGTATCTTGTCCATGGTGTAAATGTTTTGAAATGATATTTTGCCATTTTGAAATTCTATCTTCTTTCATTTTTATGTATGTGTATTATATGTATTGCTTATCTGTGTTAGTTTGCAACACTTACTTTATTCTATGAAAAGGGAAGAAGCACAATATATATTTTATGTTGTTTCTAATAATAATTATAATCATGGCTGGGATATTGGTCACAAGAGTTATAAGTACAACCAGGCCTGTGTTTTGGACAAACTTACAGTTTAAAAAATGGTAGAAATTAACTGTAGGCCTGAATGCATGGTACCCAAATACATATGGTGCCTCAAAATTGACTGTTCTAATTCCCACTTCTGTCAGATGCCAAAGCCTTTACTGCCCACTGAGGTTCTGGCATTTGAAGAATGACAAATAAATGATGTAGGGGCTGGGCTTAACGCTGGGACTTATACTCAACATGGGCAATGTTTAGGACCCAAGTTCAACCTTGGCCTAGAATGCAAGGCTGCTCTGCAAGTTTGGCAAGAACAAGGTAGGTGCATGTCTACATTGTTGTCACACTTTAAGGGCAGGTCAGGTTCACTTGAAAGAATGTTGAATTTACCACCCATAAAGCAATCTGGTGAAGCATCTTGGGACATACTAACGTACTTTATAAGGGTCTGCACCTTTTGCAGATACTGGATATAATTGTTTCTATTGAGCAATAATGCTACCACTAATTTACCACTATTTCTGGCCTGTTAGGAATGAAGAGAAACACATGCCTACTTGTGGTGGTGATCCTGGGACTATGTTACCACCACATTTATTATTAATAACAGTTACAGTATAGATCTCCCTTGGCAGTGTACAGCTGCTATACAAAGCCCAAAAGGTAGCATTTACAGTACATACTGTAGATGTATTGGCGCTCATTTGTCTGTATAAACTCTATGCATGGTACAATTATGAACAGGACTATGACAAAAAGCACTGACAGCTGTCCAAGGCCAAACTGAAAGTCTCTGGTAGGGTAAGGAATTCTACAATGGCTCACCATGCCCTGTAGTGGCAATATGGCCTGCAATGATAGCAGTGTTAGACCAGAAAGGTCCCCTAGCTTGTACCTCTCTAGCCAAACTAAAGCCAATACTTACATAAAACATAAACAGCCTATTACAACAAGCAGTACTCTTGATTTGGAGCCCATCATGCTCAGGGAGATTTAATGCGGGGACATCACTGTTCACTTATTAACTAGCTCACCTCCAACACTGGACTTAAGTGCTGTCTACTCCACCTTTGGGCAGAACTAATGTAGAATTACAGTGCAACCTTTTTTTTCTTAGTTTTGGATAGAATGGTGAGGGGTCAAACCCTGTTAGGTTTTTTATTAGTGTCCCCCCATTAGGGAGATTCACCCTCTTTATTTGTCCTGCTGGCCATTATAACTGAAAGTGCAAAAAAACTAACTATTTTTGGGTTGTAATCAGAACATAAATACATAAACAGATGGGAAATCTTCCAATGGAGACACTAGCTTTGGTAACCCTGCTGACCACCAGGACTTTCCCCCTTTTTGGAGGGATTTCCTTTCACTTCCTGTTGTCGAACAGGAAGTGACATCTCCCCAGTGGGAGACAGATGGCAACCAAAAGCTGGCAGGGTATAACCCTTCCTTACTCTATCTAAAGCCAAAAAAAAAGTTATTGCTTCAGTTCTACTGTAGCTCTACTAAGCTACGGTAGTATATGCAATAATAGCCATATCGGTTCTATATTACACTGACCTGGTATATATTTCACTGCAATAATAATATTTATACATTTCAGAAATAATAAGTGTCAGAAAGAAAACCTTTCATAGAGCTCTATCACAAGCGTGTGCTTGTCCCCAAACACAGATGTGCTCAACTTCAAATGTCTTAACATATATTCATGAACGGTGATTCCCTCTTGGATAAGTTGAGCTAAGTTGAAAAAGCCCTGAAACAAAAAACACAAAATAAATTCAGGCACAAAACAGAAAAAAATAATACTATGGCTAATATTAAAAAAATAGAACCACCTGGCACTACCTTAGATAATACTTAATTCAATACCCCACTAAATGGCAACGCTTCTGATGCCACTCCAAACATCCACACTGAATGGTGTTGCCAACCCAAGAAATATACACTAATGCTAGTCTTTCCCCAGAACACACATGGACAATAGTATAATACAAGAAATGGAGGCCAGAAAGCAAGATGATAACATCAGCTCAGCCTTCACCAGTAAGGTCCAAGTCAATCAACCTTGCCCTTTGGAAGGAATGCTTTTGATGAAAATCAGACTTACAGAAGGCTATGTATTACCTGAGCATCCCCAAGTGCTGCTGCCTGTGTGTACATCTTTCCTGACTCTTCCAGATCTCTATGGTGACTTTCCCCACCATAATAATACATATCACCCATCTTTAATAAAGCTGTGAAAAAAAAAAAGGAGTCATGTATGGTCCTGTGAATATTATTACTCTAATACAGAACACGACAACACTGAAGAGATAAGTATATTAATCATGTATTTAGAACATCTTTATCTATAGTAACCGTCATATTTATAAAATGCCATAATAAATAAATCCCTACCAGATCAATACAATATAAAGGGGATTATGAACAAGAAAAAGCTCCATATTTCTAACATTTCCTGGCACATAATTGGCTTTATATATTCCCTTCAGTTTACTCTATTTCACCACATTTCATAGTTTAGTGAATCAGGCCAAGGTACTTGCGAAGTTAAAGTGTATTTAAGGCCTCATTCACACACAATGCAAGCAAAATTGTATATTGCGTATATACGCGTCTATACGAGCGTCTATGAGGGTATATACGAGCGTATGTGCGTATATGCGTGCACTATTTGCATTCCCAGAATGCATAATTCCTAATGGAAATTTTAATAAACTGTACGCACATAAGCGCGTATACATGCGCAAACATGAGTATGCCCGTAAAATACGCAGAAATACACTGTTGGCTATGTGTATGGAGCCATTTATTTGCATATGTTGCATATGGTACAATACGCACGTACGCGCGGATACGCTCGTATATGCGCGGCAGTGTGAATGAGGCCAAAAGGCAATTTGTTTTAGTTTTGGACAGAGTGGGGAAGGGTTAGATCCTCTGTCCATTTTTTATTGCTGTGGGTGTCACCTCTGGGGAGATTCTCGCTTTCTATTTGTCCTTGTGACTTTTGTCACAAAGTGGGGGAAATCCTTCATCTTATAGCCGTCACCAGAACAAAGGGTAAGGGTAAATATTGCAGTAGGGACACCTGTCCAGTGACCACTGTCTAAGATGGGAGTACTCCTCACTTTAGATGATGCAGTAGATTTACTAAAGGCAAATAGGCTGTTCACATTGCAAGGGAACTTTCTCTTAGCTTAGTGAATGAGGTCAAGCTCTGCTGACTTCCATCATCCAATTATGTGCAAGCAAAAAATATTTTTTTTAATTTTCCATGCACGTGATTGGATATTCATTGCAAAGCGAATATTCACCACATTCACTAAGCTAATGGAAAATTCCCTTGAAAAGTGAACAGCCTATTTGGCTTTAGTAAATCAACCTTAGAGTCTTCATAGCAAAAAGTGAAGGGGGATCTCCCTAACGGGTCACAGACAGCATAATATAAGCTGACTGGCGGTTTCAAACCTTCCCTACTGTATCCAAAATAAAAAAAAAAAAGGTTTCAGCTGTTCATACACTTTAAATATCAGCTATTTCAGTTTTTTGTAATAGTGGGCTACATCACCAGTTGGCTCATCTTATTGCACATAAATGAGACCACAAAGCCTTTGGCTAGGTGTCCCTTTCTGGCAGCTAGATTCCTCCATTATTTCTCCATTTTGTATTATGCAGAATCTTATCCCGGAAGTGTGACATACTCATCTGATTTAGTAATAATTGCAGCTTCTGGTAAAGACATCTAACTAATGGAGTCCTCCTGACGTACACAGTATGGGTTCTATTCACGAAGCTGCCGAAGGATCTGGCCGATCCTTTGGCTAGCTTTGGCCCCATAACCCCTTCGGTTCAGTAGAACCGAAGGGGTGCTGTACGGGCTATTCACAATAGCCCGTGCAAACACTCCCACACGTGTAGTACTGCGTACACAGGTCCTCATGGCTTCAACCGCCTCTGCGGTCTTCGGCGTTTCCTCCCCCTTAGGGAGAAAGGCCACCATGAACGGTACCCTGTGTCAGGCATAGCCCCATTGCGCACCTACCCTCCTCAGATGGTTACAGCCACGATACAGTCCAACATCACACTCCTGTAGAACCCCACCTTCTCAGAGGTTGGATGGAGAAGAACCAGTCCACACAGATAGTCTTTCTGTTGGTTTTACTTGAAGGTATAAACAGAACAAAGTATACGTTTCAGCCACCCCCGGGTGGGATGACGGCACAATTCTTGTTACTTGCTAGGTATTACCATTTAGAGAGAGAGAGGTACATCAGCCCAGGTGCAGCCCAGAGTCCAAGACTTACTGCGGCCAAAGGCCCACTGGCAAATATGCGGCTTAGTGAATAGACCCCTATGTGACCTTCAACTACTCTACAAATTGTGATTCTTCATGTCAGCATCAGCAAACAATTACAATATCATCTGGCTTTTAAATCAGAGGTGCAAACAAAAATTCATAGGATCGTTGCTACATTCTAATACAAAATGGAGTCGTCTGACTCTGGCTGGTAATAGTTTATTGAATCCCTAGGTAAGTGTCGTAATACAGGCTTGAAGCAAATAAACAACTATAATAGAAATTTGATGAATAGAAAAAGTGATATATATTTTGTCTAAATGTACATTGTGTTTAGGGTTACAGAACACATCCCTTTTGGGGAATATCTGTAGCATTTTTGCCTTTAGAAAAGAGGATGAACAGCCAGGTCACCCAATAATGATTATTTTCATAAAGCCCTATGATGTATAATAATGATTCTATTGGATATTATCAATGTCCTTCAGTTTTAATCAGGATTAATGTAGCTAATGATCACACGTAAATATAAAAGACAAGGCACATAGCTCCACCTAGTGTCTGTGAAAAGGCATTGAGCATCTTTAAATAAAACCATACCTTAAAGGAGAACTATGAGGTGAGTGATTTTCACTCATCCTCATAGTTCGAGCCGACCTGTGACAATGAAACTGTCACAGGTCGGCTCAGTAGATGGGGAAGTGAGCGAACACATATCGTCGCTCGCTCACTTCTCGATCCTGTCCCTGCAGAGAGCCGTGACTGTCACTCACGGCTCCCTGCAGGGATTCCCACCCTCCCCGCTCCGATCCTCCAGCGCTGACTGGAGGAACGAATGGGGGAGGAGCCGGGGTACAGCTGGCTCTGCCTCTAGATAGGCAGAGCCAGCTGTCAATCACGCAGCTGGGTGGATCTCGACAGTAATGTCGGGATCCGTCCCGGCTGTGGCGGTCTCAGTATAACGCAAGCTGTAGCTCGCGGTATACTGAGCTTTTGGTCACGGGAGGACGCTAGTATATGTCCTCCCGTGACCCTGAAGAGAACTATGGGGAAAAGCACTGACCCCCATAGTTCTCCTTTAAAGTACAGTATAAGTCAATACCGCGCAATTAATGAAATAAGTTTATGAATATAAAAAGAATGATTCCAGCTCAACAACACAACTGTCCCAAAATAACAGGGTAAAAATGTAATTTAGTATACAAAATAGATGTTTAGGTGACAGGATGGCTAATCAAATCCATATGTTCCCTTTTTTTAAACTAAATATATGGCACAAATTAAAGGCAGTACATTTGCAGTTAATGATAATAAAAAACAGCAACCAATCATAACTGATCTCTTATCTGTTTAGAATCAGCTACGGCACTGCTACAAGTTAATACACTATGCCCTTTGCTTTATTAAATAAACCTACAGACAAATTGTTCACTATATAAAAGTATATAAACTGTATATATATATTCACTTTATTTTATTTTTTATATATAATCTTCGCCATACGGAAATGCAGAATAAAACTATGTCTACAGATGTTAGCTGTATCTATGCTTTGTGTGTGTTGTTAGAAAGCATGTTGCAGGTTAACTGACTAAAGGCAAATAGGCTGTTCACTTTGCAAAGGAATTTTCCTTTTGCTTAGTGAATGAGGTAAAGCTTTGGTGACATCAAAACAAAAGGTGAGAGTAAATATTCCAATGGGGGCACCTACTCCAGTGACCATTGTCTAAGATGAGAGTATCCCTCACTTTAGAGAGGCCGTGAATTGTTTTCCTAAAGGCAAATAGGCTTTTCACTTTTGCATGGAAGTTTTCACTTAGCTTAGTGAATGAGGTGAAGCTCTGCTGACCTCCATCATCGTGTGCAAGAAAAAAAATATATATTTATTTCATTTTACTCGCACATGATTGCATATTCTTTTGCAAAATGAATTTTCACCACATTCACTAAGCTAATGGAAACTTCCCCTGCAAAGTGCAAATCCCCATTTGCCTTTAGTAAATCAAACCCAACTGAGTCTATATTTTGTCAGAGCTGTTAGAAGAGCACACCTTAGACATGGCTGCAGATGCAGCACAGTACCCTATGGCAAAAGGGCAAATATGTGCTATTAGGCACGTAGACAAAAAATAAAAAGACTGTTACTTGACTACTACATTGTGTAAAAATGAATTTAAAATAACATATATTCTATAGCATAAAGTATAATAAATACCCACCATATGTTGATGGAGTGGGCTGGTGTGCTGACAGATTATAATACCTCAATATGCAGGTATCTCTTAAAATTGCAGACAGCTCCTAAAAACATAAACATATTTATTATTTGTGCAAAAAACTGAATGCTGCAAATGTGCCATGGGTGTTTAACTAACAGGCATCTCCTATGTGCATATATACTGTTGCTCTGTGGTTTGGGGCAGAGGCAAGCTGTTCACTACATCTATGTAAATGGTCTGAATCTACAAGGAAGGGTGAGAAACTCCATCTGAGTTGTTGGGGGTTACAGTGAGGGGTGCTGAGTGTGGAACAAGTACTTCACACTTAAGCCACATTTTACTTCCCTGTGTTTTAATAATGTATGCTTGGAAAAGCAGTTTACCAATGCATCTTCCATAGGGATTAATGGTACTGCTATTAAAATGCATTAAAAAAATACAACAAATGAGCAATGCAAGTGTGAATGGGCCCATAATGTGTCATGTGAGAGGGTATGGTTGTAGCAACTGCTCACATTCCTTTAAAAGAAAAAGAGATATTTGTTTTGGATGGACAGACCACTCAGTTGAAATAAAATAGACCTATAATGTTATATTAGACACGGCATTTGTCACTATGAATCTGAAAATGCTACAATTCATTCTCAGCGCAATATCAATTACGACAGAAATCCTCTAACCCCACAGAGGGTGGCAGAAGTAATCAAAACCAGGACCACCAAAGGCCCAGACCTGACACTGGTGCAGGAATTTAGGTCTATTTCTAACCCATTGAAAGCATTTTGTCATATACAACACTATTTCATATATAAACCTTTGTTAAATTTTGGCATTCGCGGATGTTGTTCATTTAATATAGAAACATGGTGACGCTTTATAAAAGACCTTGAACCATGGACTCAAATGTGTATGTAATTATGATAGAAAACTTTAAAAATGATAGATTTGAATGCTAAATCTATATGAAAAGCGACTATAGCTGAAGCAAAGTAATTTATAATAGCTAATCAAATTATTTATTCAGTGGAGTAAAAAAAAAAGATAATTAATGGATTGCTACTATGGTGTACTGGACTAAAATGATATCAGCCTGCCACATATTGGCAGGGAATAAAGGGCTGACCATTCTTCTGTCAGACACCACATAAAGGACACCCAGGTAGCAGATGGAGGAGAGCATCCAGTCTTGTTTGGGCTTCCTCATGGATCAATCAGAAGCGTAAATTTTGTATTTTAAGGGCATCACAAGCTCTGTTGTCACCTTATAAATATTTTTAGGCCAAGTCAGGTTTACTTTAATAAGCTTCACAGGATTTTATGCAGGAGTGACATCCCCTGAGAGTGAAATGACTGCAGTCTGCCCAAGCTTATTATAGAAAGTGTCATTACGGAATGACTGAGCAGACTATCACTCATGGGCTCCAATCTCTCTGGACATTAAGAGATAACCCTGGAAAGGGAAGCATCTAATGTTTAATTTCTGTGAGATGTATTTTAATGAAAAGGGAATAATCTGGAGATACGTACAGGAAGTTCCTCGCAGAGATATGCCACATTTGTCTGAGATGATTCAATACCCGCTTCTGCTGCCAAGATGAAATGCAAAAAAGCCTCATTTCTGTTGAAAACAAGCAAACAAATTTAAATATTAATTCTGAGGAAAAATGTCAGACCATGCAAAACACCACAATGGGTTTTGTTTGCATTATCAAAAGAAAAGAGTCTGCTGTCTAATTGGTTTTTAGGAACAACTCACATATTTTCTTTAAAGGCACTTTTTACATGTGAATATAGTTGGCACCTTATAGAGTCTCAATCATGGAGAGAAGGGGGGCATATTGCTGCAGGTATGAAATGCAGACACCAAGAGGAAGTATTCCTCCATCTCCCCACCCCACCACAGACACACACATTGTGACTGGCCAGTCACAATGATGGGCATCTTCAGTGGCCAACAGAAATGCGAAGGAGGCTGGAGAGGGCAGGCAAACCTCATGCTGACTCGTTGCCAATTACAACAGCATACATTTTGGTTGTGATAGGAAAGGTTGAGAGGCTGCTGTGGATATTTTCGGGAACCTCTAGATACCTCCACTTTATATAGTATTTTGCACCTTTTCATGCCAGTGACACAGTTTCTTTATGGATCTCATCCCACAATTTAGGGTATCAGGGTTTTTACCCCAAGATTTAGGGGGCCCCAATTCATTACTTTGTTTTACACTGGCTCTGGTTATCACTTATTTTCTTATAAGTTCTGATCATAGCTTGCAAAAAATACCAATGTTTATTTTAATTAAATGTGTCTTTATTATATTTCCAAATATAACAAAGCAAAGGGTGATATTACATAAGCACAGGGAAGAAGGAGAAGAGCATAGCTAGAAGCAGGGCTTAAAATTTCAAGTCCTAAGCTACTAGCCAGGCCTTAAAAGTTACTCGCCACCAGTTTCCCCACTTAACACCTACCCTGCCCCGGCCTTAACTCCGCCAGTTCAGCGGTGTGATGCAGAGTACAAAGATCAGTAACAACGCACAGTACAGAAGTCAGTGGTGCAATGCAGAATACAGAGGCCAGCTGCTGCTGCAACGGCCAAGAGGGGAGAGATTAAGTGCTTGCGGCGGGGGGGGACGTTTGCAAAGGTATCAGAGAGGCCCGAGGGGCAATTGCTACCCTGCCTCCGGGCCTAGTCCACCCCTGGGCCAGACTAATCCAGCATAATAATATTATGTTAATCATAATATGAGTGCCCCACTCAATATGCCCCTTGCATGCAAGGGGCATACTGAGTGGGGCAACTCAGATTAATAACGTCCAAAAGATGTGGACTGGGAGGGGGGGCTCTTTAATACTGCTCTGATCACACCGCTGAGCGATCGATCCCTCTCTCTCCTCCTGACCTGCTTCAGCTCCACAAAGCGGGCACTCAGAAAGGCGGCTCTGATCACACCTGTCAGCGTTCCTTCTCTCTCCTCCTGGCCGCTGCAGCTTCAGAGCGGCTGGGAGGAGAGAGAGGGAGCGATAACAGGACGCACCCCATGGGCGAGTGGAAATTTTGAGGCCTGGCTAGAAGTATATAGAAACAAGACACTACACTGTAGATAAAGGAGTAAGAGTCCAGTCTCCAAACAGGTCTTGTTTGCCTGCACTTGTTCTCACCATTTTGCTGAAACTGTCTGCTTTTTGTCCTGACAATTGTCTGTGGACTTACACGACTCTAGAATTTGCTAAGCTTGTTAGCTGACTGTCTGCCATGGTGACTCAGTGGGTCCACCAAAATCCATGACAAAAAGTCACCGATTGCTGGAGATACACAGATTGGTGTCACACACATTCCATTATATTATTGAGAACTTTCCACTATCCATTTTATA
>NW_017306790.1:114086-218383 GCF_000935625.1 Nanorana parkeri
ATATATATATATATATATATAGCTATCTATATATATAGATATATATATATATATTGGAAACAGATGACTGCTAATATTAATCACTTTTAGGCTTCAAATAATACAGAGTCGGAATCTAAAAATGGCCTAAAATATCTATGTTACATATGTTTATATTACACCTGTGTTACTATTTGACTTGGCTGGAAATGCAAATGCCAGCATATAGAGACAAGTTCTCAAGGTTTTAGAATACTAATTAATCAACTGTAGATGATCATACCATATGCTATGCATATTCACAAATATGCCTTACACTGATGTATGTTTGTAAGGCAGTAGCCCTTCAACGCATGGTACCTTACACTCCCACACTTGCTAAATCTGTGGATATTTGGTATACATGATGTGAGTATAAAAAAAAAATCCTGATGAAGCTTAGGTATGTGAACTGCCGATAGCCAACTGGGAACAAACTTGAGTAAGCTAATTTGGTTATTTCCTATGGTAACATAATGCTCTACTGGAACCCTAAATCTTAGGAAAAATCAACACTGTCACAGTGATCTATAATATATTACTGTGGCAGTAAATGTTATTACAAAAGATACTAGCTGTTATGATACTATCTTCCCAAAAATGTAATTCATCTTTGCCCCAAATATCATATCAGAACTAAGTAAAAGCTACAGCATCAGTAATAATAATGTCATCTGGTTGCCATTATTTTATAGCTTGAGGAACTCCTGTTGGTAAGGACAATCATCCAAAACTTGTAGGGAGACAGGAAAAGATACTGGTTTTGCAAAGCAAATATTTTAAAGTGAAATGCTTCATTTGGTTCAAGAAGCAATCAATAAAATTGTAATTGTATACTTACAGTGACCCATCCAAATAGGCATTTACCGCTTTTCTGATAATCAGTCCAATATTTCCATTTTGTTCAGCCACAAACTTTGCCAAACTGTTAAATGTGAACAAAGGTTATGTTAAGATTATATGGAATCAGATATTGTTAAATTATATTTCCAAGTATCTATTTCCTAAAAATGTAACTCTAGACACAAAGCTAATAATGCAGCTGTAATGTGCATAAATAAACGTATTAGCTGCCAAAGGATTTGGAACTGTATTCATCTTATCCTGTGACCCTGACATGCCTGACAGACAGTATAAGTTGGTCAAGAACAGGAGCAGAATGAAGGAGCAGCACCACGCTGTTGAGTCATTACTCTCTTCACTAGCAAGTTCCCTTTCTGAACATATGAATCCCATCCTAACTGACCCCTAGTGTTGACCCTCACTCTCCTAGTCTGAATCTTGCTATGCAGGGAATTACAAGAGGAGAATGATATGAAAACAAGTTCAGTTATTGATTGTAGTTGCATTTATCATTATTAATGAAAACATATCTGGTGTGTACTGCTGTTTTATATCTGCCTGTAGTTCAGTATAGAAGTGCCAAAAACAACCTTAGGTTCCTTTAGAACCTACCAATATGTTTTTGTATTGTGGGATGAAACCGATCGCCTGGAGAACACCCACATACATACAGAAAGAACCTAGAAACTTCATATAGATAGAGCCCCGATGGGTCCAGAAAAAAGCACCCCAGTATTGCATGTCAAGAAACACCCCTGGGTGCCCTTAGCAGAAAAAAAAGAACTGTGCAGTGATCTGAAAGAACTAAACCATAAAGTGTTTACACATTACAAAATGATTTATACATTCATAACTGTCCAACATTTGTCAAGTATATTTATTTATCATGTATTGTACACTGTATATCAAAGCTTTCTACCAGCAGTTTGTGTAACCCGGGGAGCACTCCTGGTCAGTTCGGGAGGTACTTCTGCTTCTTAAGCTGGCCATGCACTGCTTAAATATCAGCTGAGTCAGAGGAAATCTGGCCAGTGTGTGGCCCCATCTTCGGCCAGTGTGGGGCCCGCTCTGTACCCCTCTGTACAGTGACTGCAGCCAATTGGTGGTAGTGGTGTTTGGGGATTCAGACCGTGCCACTGTCAGTATACAATACGCTGTTGGGCAGGGAAATTAAGCATTTCTTATTGTTCAGCCTGTGGGGCTGATCAAGAAAAAAGATTAGTGTATGGCCAGCTTAAAGTGACATTAAAGTAAAAATGTTTCCCTCCCCCCAATGTTAATGTTAGCACTTACCTTAAATGATGTCTCTTAATCCGATCTTCTTCTTCTTTCTTGATGTTTTCATCTGTCCCTCCAGCGGTGTGGCGGCTCTCCGATCCAGCGCTGACTCCTCTGTCCTTGCTGGCACTTTGGATCCTGCGGTGTCTGCATGCGGGTGTACGCGTCCATAGACTTACCTTGCGTCTCTGCTCGTCTCCCGGCCGAAAATCCGAACTGCGCATGCGCCCGCCCCAAGATGCTTTGCGACCACCCAAGCAGTTTCGGATTCTCGGGCGGGAGCGCGTGGCGATAACGGGGTAAGTTTAAACCGCTGTTAAAGCGTTTTTTGTTTGCTAGCAGTAGATATAGGCAAAAAAAACGGAGGGTTTAGAACTCCTTTAACAGTAAGTTAATCACAGTAGCTTAGCATTCTATCAAATAATAAATCATATATAGTATGGATATCGGTAACTCTATACGGATATTTAAAAATATAATGGCTTTTTAGGGAACAGCTAGGGATTCCGAAAATAAATATCAAAGGGTACTTTATATTAGGGCAGCCTCACCAGGGTTTACATGGTGACCAACAGTTTTTAATAGAGGTACATACTTTAATAAAGTTAAGAAACACTGCTGTAGCTAAAATAGTAATTGCCTGCTGCCAATATGACCATAAGTTTTACTTACATGATGGCTGCCTCTGGATTTCTCTGTATATTCCTCAAACTCCCCGTGATTAAATATTGTGCTACATTAATAGAGGCTTCAATATGGCCACCTTCTGAAGCTTTAGACATGTATTCAAAGGCACGCGTCTGTGAGGAAGAATATAGTGAAAGGTTTAATTTAAAAGAAAAAAGAAATGTAATCAGACCATTTAATGTATACATATATTCTACTGAAATTAATATTTTGTAGTTTTGAGAAATATATAATTCAATAAATGTAAAGCTTAAATAAATGATTATATTATTATACAGGATTTATATAGCGCCAACAGTTTGCACAGCTCTTTACAATATAAGGAAGGCATTACAATCACAATACAATTCAAGACAAGATGGTAAGGAGGGCCCTGCCCCTGAGGGCTTACAATCTAAAAGGGATGTTTTTAGTTTCAAACGGAATAAATAGAACATACTTTACAGTAAAGAGATTCAGCAACTAATGCTGGTCATCACATAATGATAAACAATCAATCATAAACAGTGTTTTTAAATAATTTTGCTCTCAAAAATGATTGTAGCAAGAAAAAAGAGATATATTTATTCCACTGGTTTTTTTTCTCTTTTCAATGAAACATTTTTTTTTATTGATTGAATTCTGAAAGATGTGATTATTTCATTAAAACAATCATTATAGTGAACTATTGTATTATTATTTATGGACAGCATTAGACTGTGATAAGGTGCAAACGTAGCTGATCATTTGCACTGACCTAAGCAAACATTTGCACTGTTTTGTAATGTTTCATGAAATGTAATTATTTTTATGCCTGCTGAAACATTGCATAGAATTAAAAAAAAGAAAACAAAATACATTATCTGCTATCAACAAGGCTTTAGATGACATTAAAGTGACAATTTCTGAGCAATTAAACCCAATGCAGTACTCAGGCTGGGGGTAAGACCACAATAAAATGAGCCATTGGGACTAAATGCCAGTTTATGCCATAACCCACAAAGATGCCAATCACAGATCCACAGAGCACATTTCACAGCCAATGCCTATTCTCCTACATTCCATACACTGAGCCTCTGACTCCAATTCCTCCCTTCCTGCCAGTCTTTCTCTATCACTTTCCTACCTCCATCTAGCACTAACCAGTTATCCTCAAACTTTATTTTCCTGCAGGTGTTAGCTAGAAAGTGCAGAGTAATAACATGATGACGATCTTTTTTAACGACAGTGGTAAAAATAAATAAAAGGAACAGGATGGAAATTCTTTCACGAATGGTTAAGATTCTAACAGTAAAAGTGGTTTTTGCTTAAGAAAACTCCATTAATTCCACAAGTGAATGCCCAGCTTTATTCACTATTTTTGGTTTCATGTAAAACCCATCTGCCAGGCTCTAAAGTGCCATCTTCATTGGTATTCCCTATAATAGTGTAGAAATATTGGTCTACAGTTCATAAAGACTGATATAAATAGGCAACAAAATGTAGCCCAATCGTTCTACATTCCCAGTGCTCCTAGACTAGAATAACATAATACAAACATTTGAAAAACACAGACTGCCACATAGGGCATTGCTTGCCACTACAATTCATATTCATATGCCTATAACAGTAGTGTCCTGATTGCCAAGACCAGCCCTGGAAAAAAGCCTCTAGATTAATTTCAGCTTTCGGTGGCTGTATAAGTCCTAAGGCTAAAAGCACTAATGAAAATCCTTGGGCAATAAATAATTTTACTCTATACATTGCCCAATTATAGCCTGGTATTTGATTTATTCTGTAGCCCTTAACTAGCCTTCATTCACCTGTATATGTATTTATACATACATATGGTATCTCTGTTAATATAACAAGATACAGCCTTACTTACCTCATTGGCACCAGATTCTGCTGGATAGATACCTTGCAGATGCATAACTCCAAGATTAAATGCTGCATCTGCATTTCCCTTATCGTAGGCTCTGCTCCAGTACTTCACAGCCCTCACATAGTCTTTCTTGAAATTATGGTAATACCAGCCTAAGCCATTCAAAGCCTCCACTTGCCCCTGCAGATAAAGGCAAATAGGTAGGGTGTTCAATCCATGTCAATACATAGAAAAACATTGCATGGTAGCTACATGGTTAGCACTTGTGCTTTGCAATACTGGGGTCCTTGGTTTGAACACTGGCAAAGACTCTATCTGCATGGAGTTTCATTGTTCTCCCTGTGTTTGCATGGGATTTATCCCACCAACCAAAGACATGGTGGTAGGTTAGCTGACTCCTGTCTAAATTGGCCCTAGTGTGTGTGCACGTGAGATAGGGACCTTAGATTGTAAACTCCATGTAGGTAGAGACTAGTGTAAATAAATAGCAGCTAAATTGCCAATGCTGTAATAATAATTATATAAGGAGTTCAGCCAATAAGGACATACAGTGTATAAAATATTTTGTTTTGTTAACACCCTTGAAGTACCACCATTTTTATAAACAGGGTGTCATCTTATTAAAAGAACTACAAAAGAATATCATCAATGCAACTGATATTTCAGTTTTGTATGGCTGTCAGCAAGCTGAATCAACAGCTGGCTTTATGTAATTCTTGGGTACTTCAGTGGCGGTATATGCCCACCAGAATTCCCATACAGTGGATAAAGTAACAGGATCCCTGGATAGATTTACAATAATACTAAGCCATTAATCTAGCTTTAAGAGAGTGATATCTTCCATAAGGCCTTTTGAGAGGGTACAAACACAAATTACTACAGACACCCAATGAAGATTCCAAGAGTTAAAAGAAGCAATTGAGTTAGTGATTTAGCCCACCAGCATCCTCCCACAATGCAGGAACCAAGGAACGCTACACTTACTTTTTTAAAGCTGTTATTTGTGGTAGTTAACAACCTATAATAAGCCCACTCTCCTTAGATCATAGGGGCAGCAAATCTTGTTTTCTACTTTTAGTAAAAATGTTTTAAAAATTACCTTAGAAGCAGATTTCTTCATTAACTCCAAAGCCAGTTTCTTGTTTTTTGGCACCCCATCACCCTAAAGAAATAGGTAACAGCCATCTTTAATAGAAAATGATATTTAGGGTATTCATTATACAATTGTGCATGAGTGTAAAAAGCCACCATGACTCCACAGTGTCTGTACAGTATGCCTGATATATAATGAGAGTGCCAAATTGTCTGGTGCCCATCAGCATCAGAAACAGTGCTTTGGGGACCCCCATTTGTTGTAGGAACCCCCTCAAAGCACCCCCCAATGCTTGAGGGCATGCAGGCTAGTATTCAGATTGTGTGTGTGTGTGCGGGGGGGCTTGCAATTTGCCTTGGTATAGGGATATCAGCCTGCCTAGTAAGAGCTATGGCCCCAAAGCAAGAAGCACTTTAAGATGCACATTAAGTCAACTCAAATCAGGAAAGAATTTCAACACTATGTAAGGCAAAAAAATGGATGAATGTTTGGTGAAAATCAGAATTAATCTATAGTGAAATAGCATGAACAACGTGTAAAGCACTTTCGTATTGAAAGACAGACATTGGGCAAATCTTGTTTAGTGACATTTCTGGAGGGCAAATGTTGGGCACATCTTGGTTAATAATTACTAAAAACTAATGTGCTAAAAAGCATGAATGTGAAAAATCAAATCTTGCCCAAAATGTGGGCAAAGCTTGGATGAAAGCAGTGTGAATGTTGGCTGAAAACTATGATAAATATATCCCTTATTCTTTTATCTTACATTTATTTACATTTGTTCACAGCACAAAACGGAAAGCCATGAACTCGCTAACCGCTTTCAGCATAGACCAGTGTAAATCCTCTGAAGAAATCATTGTACACTGTTTATGCACAACAAAACTACGTATAAAGCTATGGATGAAGTGAGAAGGACTAAAGCGCCTCCTGGTGGCTCATGCTCTAAACAACCAACAGCATAGTCCATATAAAGAATAAGACTCTTTGACAACATACCTTAAACAGTAGCACAGCATAATCATACATCAGCACTGGCTCTTCATTCTCCATAGCTCCGCGTTCATACCATTCTATGGCTGCTCTGGTGTCCTGGGTCACACCTTGCTGGCCCCAGAAAAGCATTTGGGCCAATCTATGCTGCAAGACAAATCAAAGGTCGATATAATGTGTTTCCTGAATTTATGTTAAAGTGATTATGGGCAAAACCAAGCATATAAAACAGGTTGCTGGGTACATAAAAAGGCATGAAGAAAAAGCTTACTGTGGGGCATCAAAGGAATGATGTGTTAGTATATCAGGGTTTATACACTGAAATATATTTTCAGTGTACATTACTTTTCATTTATTCTACACTGCCTTTGTAGTCCAGAATCTACAGAATAATAATGCCCTTTATTCCTCTAAAGCTGGCCATACACCTAAAGAATATCTGCAGATTTTCTATAGTCAGATGGAAAAAGTGCAATGCCTGCATTCAATCAGATTGTTCAGATATTTTGACAGCCAGCGGGGCCGACTAGCAAGATACTGAAGTTTGGCCCAGTGGGAGATTGCTCCAGCCACACAGTTTAGTGGAGATGAAGGAATCTGTTGCACTTTTTACATCTGACCATAGAAAATCTGCAGATAATCTATAGGTGTATGGCCAGCTTTAGAGGGAAAAAAATCCTTCCTCACCCTATACTGGCAATCAATTAAATCCCTGGACACAGCTCTTATCAAATTTAGGAATTTCCATAGCCCTTTATAGTATGAAACAACTTGCTTCTGGCATGTGAACAACATTAACTATTGTTTTGGGTCAATTTTTTTAAATGTATTAGTTTTTTTAATCAGATATTCTTTGTTTTTTTCCCCATACATTGTGAACATATACAATAAAACCGCACTCCAAAACAACCAACAGAACAAAACAAAGAAGAAAAAAATCAAAAAACTAAAGACAGCAACAATACACTTTATACATTGCCTCCCACCACCCCTATCTGCAGTCCCTACTTTTCTATCTATCTTTTCTGTATTTACTATGACACATTTTTGTTTCCACTTACAATATTATATTTTGCCCACTTAATCCAGCAGGTCTCAAGTCTGACTAATATTCATATTTCCAATCCACCTATTCCAAATTCCCTGAAATGTACCTGTCTGGCCCCTCATCCTGTAAGTATGTTCTTCAAACCGAATATATTTACTAATCTCAGCTTTCCATTCTTTAATTGTAGGGGAATACTCCGAGGTCCATTTAACTGCTATTAATCTTCTAGCCAGAAACAGTAGCCTTTTTATTGCTAAAGTGCTGTTATTATCTAAATAATCAGAATCAAAACCCCCTAGAATACAAGTTAATGGGTTAACATTCACTATATTTCCATATAGTCTATTCAAACATTCAATCACCCCTATCCAGTACCTTTTTAGTTTTGGACATCTCCGTAGTAAATGAATAAGTGTGCCTTCCTGACGCTTGCATCTCGCACATTTTGGGTTTATTCGTTTTTAAAGGCTAAATTAATCTTTCAGACTATGTTTCCTACTACATTCATATGTAATCTAAGGTTACATTCCAAAACCCTCCTCCCCTACACTTACCTAAATTGTGGAGTTTTTCTGTAGTTCAGATTTTAATTTGGTGCAGCTGTTCATGGTCCTTCCTGCACAGCCATGCTCTTCATTCACAGATCCATTTACAGGATCTGTGCATAAAAAAGACTACAAGTCCCATCTCCAGACAGAGGGACTCATAGCTCTCAAAGGAGCACAAGTGCGGTAATGTCACTGCACTTGTAGTCCACTTACTACTCCCTACAGGCACATAATTGAAGGTCAGTTTCTCCGTATGGACCTGGGGCTGGGTTAATAGTCTACAGGAGCCTGTGCATTGCATCCATGATCCGCTGATTACTGTTGCAATGCTTTGCAAGTTCAAATGCAAAAAATGAATACTGTAATGAACTTTTTTGGTACTATAACAGACGGAGCTATTAAGCTCTGTGAACAAGAAAAAGAGAAACTGGGAAATATGTTAAAAGCAAACCTAAGCTCCACCTATAGATGTCCTTTCTTTTTAAATATTCTATTTTTTTTCTCCTTCCTATAAAAAAGAAAATATTTACAAAACCACTTCTTTAATCGTTTAAATACTACAGGCCCAATTTACTAAGCTATAACACATGTGTTAGTTTCCATAAAGATTTTTAGCCATGAGACTATTATTTTCAGCTCTTGCTAGTTGTCATTACTGACATCAATGATCAGTACAGCTTAGTAAACTGAGCCTTAGATTTGTAACAGGCATTGAAATGGTAGAGTGGTGCATATAACGGTTATGGTACCTGGGCATATGGATCACCTCTCTCTGCATTCTGTTTAAGCCACAGGAACAGATCATCAGTCTCCCTGGTTTGCTCCTTTAAAATATCATCATCCATTAACCGTACGGTTTCTACAAATGCCTTGAAGGAAAAACAAAGGAACATAAGCCAACTTCAAGGAATTATATACAGGGTTATTCACAAAAGCGTGAAGAGTTTGGAGAAGACAGGAGAAGACAGGAGAAGTGAACAATCTAGGCCAAAATAGCTGATTTGGAAAAATTCTCCAGTTCAGCTCACTTTCCAGTTCAGCTGCAGTATGTTGTCCTAGATTGTTCACTTCTCCTGCCTTCTCCAAACTCTTCACCCTTTCGTGAATAACCCTGCTAATTTCTAATATATGACTGCATTATTAGATAGTTAGAAAATAACGAATTCACACATCTTTAAAAAACTCAATTGCATCAAATACTCAAGAAAAAAAATAATGCATAGGAGCCTGGCTGCAGAGAAAACCACACAAATATCACATTGTCACCATGAGTTATCTTGGTCCTTTGTATAAAAGCATTATACACACTGGAGTCCTGCACAGAAATGCACAAAAATGTGCTAGAGTTCCTTCCTGTGAATAACCTACCCTTTGTCACTGCTGTGGCATAAAAAGCTTTGCTGCCACTAAATACAAAACTAGAAAGTATATCAACTGTTCCTGTTGCCCACAGTAAGTGGGAAAAATAGAAAAATTGTTTATTATCCTAGTGTATCTATTAACATTTGCCATTCCAGTCCCCACTGACATGATTGGGACAGTGTACTGAGAATGAAGAAGATCTACTCAAGTCAGACGCAAGTAACATTAGGGAGATTTAACTCAGAGGAGGCTGTGAGCACCAGAAGAGGCCAACGCTCTGGAACTAAGGTTAAAAAGCAGTTGGCGATGGGGGGAATAGCACAGTTAAAGTGACACTAAACTTAAATACCTTAACTATTAACAAAAATTCCTTATTTGTGTATCAATAGGCTGGAGATCCTCAAATCATCTCTGAATTGGTGCTGACACTGTCCTTCCTTCTGGAGGGTGGCTACTTTTGTTCCCCATGGTCCCTGTGTGTGTTGTAAAGTAGCCACCGCTCCAAGTGATGGACTACAATCTCATGTTTAGTTTACTAATTTGTATTGAGATTGCTGTGCATCAGTCATTTCCCTGTACAGGCAGTCCCTGACTTACGAACGCCCGACTTACGAACAACCCGTACTTACGAAAAAAGGGGGGATTGGGGGACTGTAGTTGGGCTGGTGGTATTCAGCATTGCTGTATAAATTATTATACAGCAATGCTGAATACCACCAGCTATACAGGACTACATGCTATGCTATCCAAAACGAAAAAAATGTTTTCTTGGCTGGAGTTACACTTAAAAAATGTACCTGTTCAGACTTACATACAAATTCAACTTAAGAACAAACCTACAGTCCCTATCTTGTACGTAACCCGGGGACTGCCTGTAGTGTATGGCAATTATTGGCAGATCAGGTCCAAAGCATAGTAATATATTCTGAAAATCAGCCTGTGTTTTGACATCTGGAAACAGTGTTCTTGATTTGCCTGAAAGGTATACAATTCTGCATAGGCATTCCCGTTTATTGGATATGTTATTTTTGAAACTCTAAACTAAAACAATTCTTACCTGTTCTGCGTGTCTGGCTAACCGGTCCTTTGGAGTTTTCTTTGCAATATTCATGTAGTATACAAATGCAACATCTAGATCCAAACTGTGAGTGTCTATTCCTTGAAGATGCTTATACCCAAGCTTCAGCAGAGCAAGTCTATCGTCTTCTTGTGCCCCAATTAGGCTATATAACAGAGCCTGTGCAAAGAAATTTAGTGATACAATGACCATCATGCATGTCCATTAAAGTGGACTCACCGGTAACTTTACAATTCTGCATTAAAAAATTCCTGACAAAATACAGAAGATTATTTTCCGGTGCACCTTTTGACATTAAAAAAAAAGTCCTTGGACTCCAGTCAAGACACTGATTCTAGGCTGGAGAGGTAATTTCTGGAAAAATATGTCCTCAGTTTACTGGAGACACGGGGAAATTAAATTACAACTGGAGAAAAGAAAATGATAAAAAAAATGTCTATAAAATGAAAGGTGAAACCTGACTAGTTGCTATTGATAAGATTTCCACTTTTGTGCTATTTTCTCTTATTTTCATTCAAAGGGTATGTGTGGGGGGCAGTACAGTCTTGATGCCTGGAGAGGAGCTTTAAAAATATCTCAAGTATTTTTGTATGCTAGATCATTGCAGCTGGCAATATAAATATTTGTGCAATAGTACAAACCTGGGTTGGGTTGGTAGGCACACCTAGGCCAATTTCATAGATAATGGCTAACAGGTAGGATGCTTTATGATATCCACAGCAGCTAGCATCCATTAAATGGGGGATAGAAGAATTTAGATGTTGGAAACCATTAGACAAGTCCCTTATAACACTTTCAAACATCTTTTTCCCAACTGCAGGTACTGGATCATTCCAAAAATCTTAAGAGAAAAACAGAGAACACAGTTCACAAGATAAACAATGATAAAGTGGAATATTTACTAAATCTGCTTATTAAGGGTAGAACAAAGACAGTGCATTACTCAAATTTGGGCTACCCTTAAATAGCTATCACTTTTTCTCCAATTATAACTTTTTATAAATTGTAAGGGTGCTGTGACAAAACTCTAAAACTTTATTTTTTTGACACATATAAGCAGCGACAACCCCACATGCACCATTAATGTCCTTCAGATGTGTCAGTTACATTGCTGAATATGTTCTTGACAATAAAAACCTAAATCCAAATGCTCTCTTGCTTGACGTTCTGTAGACAACATCCACCATACCATATCACCCTTACCCCTTCACTTTGTGTTTTCCCCTTATCATTCTCTGCATATTTTGTTTCCTCCATGTGCACTGACAGAACTTTGTGGTAGTCATGAAGCCATGTTTGAAAAGTAGATGATAGTGTTCAGTTGGTAGAGAATATGGCAAACCCCTATTCACTGTATGATAAGGAAAGTGCTTGCTTCAGATGTCTAATAAAATGGGCGCTGCCCTGTCACTATTCCTTATGGGCTTTAGCATCTGTCTCTCAACAGTGGTGTCTGTAACCCCATCTTCAACTATGCATGCTCCTCCTTATTTTTAAGGTCCGTACGAAGTATATCCCCAAATTTCTGACTAAACCTGGCCAAAATAGAAACAAAAAGCAATTTTACAATTCTAAAGAATTTTTAGTAGTACCATAATTCTCTTAACATTTCCTACATGGGCAGAATTTACAATAATTCCTCCACTGTTGTGTCCACTACTTCTGTACAAGACCATTCTGACTTGCACTGTGCACACTTTTTTAACACAATTCAATTTCATGTCACCACTCTAAATTATCCATTCAAGGAGCTGGCAAATATTTTCTATATTGCTTATAGTTGGCTGAAAGTCCTTCAAGCATATAAAAAGTGGTGACAAAGAAAAGCTTTATCTTCTTTGGCAGTGGCAAGTGACATGAGCTTTGAGCATAGGCTGGATTATCATATTGACATACTGTAGAGTGACGATGACAAGGAAGTCATTAAGTAAAGAAAGTACTTTTAGCTCACGGTCGTTTTCACAAGTAAATGCACATTGTAAATGCAACCTTCACCCTACTATACATGTATAGATAGCAAGAGCCTAACTATAATTCTAGCAGAGCCTGCAACTGCAATAGGGTCCAGAAGAACAGGGTAACCCGAACTGCATGCTTACACACTGTAGGTAGCATAGAAAAGTAGCAACAAATGTAATTTATATACAGTTTTGGACAGGAAAATCAGTTACTAAATGTTAGGTACAAGCCCTTGTAACTATTCCTGGCTTGACTTGAAAACAAGTCCTTTCATTAGTAGGTACAGATGAATTACCTTTGAGATGGAAGTTGAAATGGCAAGGGCACCTTCATGTTTTTGCTATGGGGCCCCATCCCATAAAGTTACAGCGCCGATGAAAAGGTCAATGCATGGGTCAGAGAAGGTCAGAGAAGCATTCATGACTCTTTCTTTTTCTGGGCTCTGTATCAGGAGACTGATGATGGTGACAACAGGAACTGGGTGGCCTGGAATTTCTCTTCAAGCTTTACTTTGTTGAGATGTAGAGGTATAACTGAAGGGATTTTACAATGCACTAATTTATAAATATGCATGTTGGGTGAATGGAGAATTATGTCCAGGTCAAACCATTTGGTTCTGATTCTTGGGTATATGGTCCACTTAAATGATACATGCATTTTCAAACTAAATTAAACTACAGGCCTGTTGCTGGCTTCCTCTGAAATTTAGCACACAGAATAAAAGCTTTCTAGAGTGTATGCATCGGCTTGAGAACAACATGTGCAGCAGATGCAGCACATTTCTGAAGATGCCAGGAGCAGCATATTGCCATACAGTACATAGGCAGAGAAATGGAGTCCCCCGAAACTACTGCATTGAACCATATGGTGCATACAAGAGTTGCTGTAAAGGTTGAATACAGCAGTCAGGCCTTGCCAGCTAAATAAAAGATCACTTATCCAGGTAGGACCTTAAGCATCAGTGCTTAGACCTCTGCACAATATACATATAGCACATGTCTGAACCAGCCCTTAATGCTACTAAATTCTCCCACAGTCTTTAAAGAGGCCACTTGATCATTAAATATAGTTTAAAGTGAATTTGTGCATTGCCCGTGCAAGGCAAAGCAACAGGTTCACTTTAATAGCTCTCTCAAACAGCATATATTTACCTTTCTGCACATTGAGAGGGAAGAAAAGACATGTGTATGCTACGAGTCATAGATTACACAGGGGTAAGAACTCTCCCTGGATTAAATGACATGCTCTTCCATACCCAAAAGTATAGGGTATCGCCCTGACTCCCAGCACATAACGGAGTGGCGATGAAGAAAAGAAAAGGTAAGTATATGTTGGAGGTATATAGTAGTGGTGGTGGCTGGGGGGGGTTAAAGGAGAACTATGAGATGAGTGATTTCCACTCACCTCATAGTTCTAAGCCGACCTGTGACAATGAGACTGTCACAGGTCGGCTCAGTAGATCGGGAGGTGAGGGAACACATACCGGGTTCCCTCACCTCTCGATCCTGTCAAGGACACTAGTTTGTGTCCTCCCGTTACCCTCAGGAGAACTATGGGGAAAAACACCGACCCCATAGTTCTCCTTTAAAGGATACTTGTTGCTCTATCTTATAATGGCAAAGTACAGTTATAAACCTGTCATGCCCTCATAAAGTTGATGTTGGCAGAGCAGAGCAGAGCAGATGTTACCCACCCACCATCCAACAGATCAAATAGTGGTCAACAGTAGTGGCTTAGGCTGTGGGATGGGCATGCAGTGTCACTCTTTGGCCTCCTGTTTGATGATATTTCAGTAACAAGATACAAGGGAGCAATATTCAACATGTAAAAAGCAGCTCAAAAACAGGTCCTCTCCTCTATACTAGATCTGGTAAGCCCTGGAGCTCACCTGAGAGGGCAAGCCAACTTCTTAACTACTAAACATTTCCTTCCACTGGTCTCTTCAGATCAGCCTGCTTAGGACAACATAAACATGGGCAGCTTATATTAATTCCTCTAAACCAATAGAAGCCTCAGTAGATTACAAGAACATTTACCCATTGAAATCCTCTCTGTAGATGTTAGAAGTTGAAATAAATGACTATGTTTTCTTTCATCCTCTTGTGTCCAAGAAACTATCTTACAGATGGGTCTGTCTCTATATTTTAGGTAGAGGTCCATGTAAGGATTCTTGGCTTGACCTGCAGATAGACCATTTTATTAGTAAGTATATTTAATATGACATACTCACACATCTGCTAACCTTTGCACATACTTTTAAATACATGTTTAAATGTTTGGAGTCAGCTCTTACTCTTTGTCTCCTTGATGTGTTTCTCTTTTAGCGTATCAACATACAGATGTACTATGTCTTTCACGGTAAAACATCTGCTGTAATAATCCTGGATTTGGCGATAAAGTTCATCTTCTGGAAGAGGGTTGGATATCTATATCAGCAGAAACAAATGACATGGATGTTAAATTAATTTACTTACTCACAAACCATAGTTCTTGAGTCCATTTAAATATCTTCATTCTAAATCAAATATACTTTATATCCAAATGTAGGGACCCTGCCTTAAGCACAGGTTTCTCTAGTTTATTTTGCTGGTGCCAGATACAGTTAGCCATTGATTGCTTATGCCTGTTAGCATTGAATAGGCTCCAGCAATCAGAGTCAGAATATTTATCCCCACCAGCCAATCACTTAGGAGATTGCTTAGTGATGTGAGCTGGGAAAGCCAATGAATATACCGAGCAACGTTACAGTGTTCTTCTTCTCTCTCCAGGGCTTTGTCCTTGATGGAGCCATGTTAAGGCGTTCCTGGACTGTTGAGTCCATGCTGCTCTGGACCCTGTTCAGAGTAAGCTGTCCAAAGGCTACACATGGAGCAAAGAAGAGACCTCCTGGGAAGAAAGGCACCTGTGGCTGCCCACACAAAGAAATTGAAACTGAACTGGCCATGGAGGAAGCACACACTAGAAGCTAGCTGCTGACCTACATATCTGGAGTGTCTGATGTGCTCATCCACACTATGTGTTTATGGGACCTGCAAGTAAAGGAGTTGCTATCTGTAAGCAGGCCTTGGTGGCTGCTATGCAGATGACCTGCTGTATACAGAAGTTACCATTTGTGCTTTGGGGCATCCTGTTCCTTCATCCTCTCTCCCATGTGTGTGTTCAGTAATACAACTAAAACTAAAGTGACTGGTAACCACCTGTGTTATCCAACTGCAAGCCAAGGATTCAACCCTGAGAAGTCAATGTGTCTGGTGACCTAACCTAAAGTAAGTGCACTGAAGCATTCAGAGTGTGTATAATAGGCCACTTGGCGGTCACCTTACATGATTCCGGTGGTGCTACTGTTACACAGATAAAACGTTTGATTACGTGGGAAAGAAAAAGAACCTTGGTCAAGATGTTTAGCTGTCTTTGGCCCAGTTGGAGAGATTTCACTTCACTTCCTGTACAGATCTTAGTATTGTCACCAGAACAGGAAGTAAATCTCCAACAGTGACACAGCATTATAAACCTTTTTTTTTCTAAGTAGGGAAAGGCTAGATCCCACATCAGATTTTAACTCCTGTGGGTGTTCCTTTTGTAGATTTCCCCTCACTTCCTATCTAGGAACCAAGGCAGATAGTGAAGAGACACGTCCTCAATGAAATGGCCTTAAATGCCATAAAAACCCCAAACATCTTAATGGAGTTATACTTTAGTTATGAAATGAATGCAGTTAAACTAACAAGTAACTACAACGGCTGCTAAAATGGTAGGCAAAATAAAGAGGAGCTCTGGTCATAATGACCAGAATTATCATGAAAAGTTTCCTTAATACTTCCCTGGTTTTCTTTGTGGCCAGACAGGATGGTTCTTGCTGCATTTGGTGCAATGGCTGTTTTATTGAATACACAATTGACATAAATTCAAGGAACGTCAGGACCCAGTAACACAGTAAAACTAAGTAACAGAAGGACACCAAATTTCCTTTGCTGGCTAAGTAAAGTAATTGTGGGCATCTTGTGGTGTCGTCTTTTCCTTGTAAAGTTTAAAAAAGAAGTCCAGGGAGGAATTTTATTAACCCTTGCAGTAGGGTTACCCCCACACTACAAGGTTTGTGCCTAAGGTAAAAAAAGTTATACTCACCTGAACCTCTGAGCTGGCAGTGCTCCCTCCAGCCTGTCTCCTCCTCCTCTGCAAGGATTGTATGTCCCTCAGCATCCTCTTGTCCAATACATTCTATTGGACGTGATGACTTGAGGACTACTAAAGTGTTGCAGCGGAGGCAGTGAGACACTCAAGGCACCAGTCTAAGAGCCAGTTGACCCTAGGCAACAATGTGCAGTTAACCCTTGGAGGTAGCCCCACCTCAAGGGTTAATACAAGTTCTGCCTAGAGTTCTTCTTTAAAATGGAGTACAGGTTCACTTTAAGCAAATGTTGGGCTATTTTTTGTTAAGTTTCCCTTTTCTAGTTGCTCATTAGACAGTTCATGAAAAGCAGAACAATTATAGTATGGCAGAGCTCATGCAGTGCGGGTACTGATTGGTACCTACCTCATCCATTTGCAGAGCCTTAAGGCGGTAATATTTCACAGGTCCAAAGAAACCATCTATGCCTGCTACATACTTGCTGCCCCCAAGAGCCATGAAGCCATCAGTATCATCAAAATTGATTTCATCATCCACACTTAAAAATACAGAACAAAACTAAATTAGGTGAGATCAATTTATTATATAAAAACTTATAACAATTCATATTTGTGTTACTTTTATGTTTCCGTTTCCTGTATGCAAGTGCCATTTGATTGCCCTTATAGTTATCTCTGTGTTACTCTGCTCTATCTTGCAACTAGCATGCCTCATGCACATAGCTCAGACGGGAGTAGGGAGAAGCCGCATAAGATGCCAATTGCTTGTGCTGCTTCTCCCTCCCCCCAGTCTGAGCTATGCTGTTCAGGAGATTGCAAGAGGCTTATACCAGGTCAAGTTCATGGATTTACATTTACACTGCTTGCTTTAAAAAAACAGGATGTATTAATTACTAAAGAACGGCATTCATTTGTGTCATTTTATCGTCTTTAAATACACAGACGAAATACACATATAGTTGCCGTCTTAACTGCCATGCTTAACTGATTTGTATTTATGTCCACTCAGTCCTGAGATTTACACTGTTCTGCCACAAAGAAAAACCCTGACTGACAGGACAGGAGACTTGATTTTTTTCTGTTGCAGTTACCTAATACTTACAGATCTTGTCCTTCCTCCAGCTTGTGACTGGACAGTAGAAAGAGAAGCAGCACACTGGTGAGCTCATCTCTGTCTCACACTGATTTCTTCTCCTATCAGCATGTCCCTTAGCACATGAGCACTGCAGCAAGAGTGTCTGGGTCCTTGTGCTGATTCTCCTGCTCTAAGCCTGAGCTCTGCAGTGCAGAAGAATGCAAAAAGCTGACTCCAAGTCAAATCCAGGTACCTACACTGCATTTAATTATGAATTAATGAATACAGAGCTGCTGTGTACCAGAGTTCGAGAGGAAGAAGGAGCACAATAAGCCAATTAGTTTATGTGCTGACAAGAAGCATGCTGATAGGAGGCAAAAGCAGAGTGACAGAGAGATGAGCTCATCACTGTTCTGCTTCTCCTTTCACTGTCTATGTTCTATGATACCAAGTGTCATTCAATTCACTTCCTGTAAGGCCACTTCCCCTGGGGTACGCCATCATGCAGCCTGCAATGACATCAGTGCTGTACAGCCCAGGAGGAAAGCCTGTCTGCCAAGAAAGGACAGGAAGGACCTATGATGTCTTAGGGCCAGCCTGGAAATTTCAGGAAATAGGTGAGGATAATGCTTAAAGTGACATTAAACCCTCAGATTTTTTAACATAAACCAATACTGTAATGTGTGCCTTACTGTAATCCATGGTTGTTTCCCTTCTCTTTGCTGCTCTTCCTTTTAAATCCTCATGTCTTCTCATGCTGGGGGAGAACTTCCCTTTGCAGCTGAGTGCCTCCTCCTGTAGTGCTGGCTCAGGTTGTGAACCTACACACAGACACCATGTATCCATTCCTGAGACAAGGCAGTCTGCTGCAAAACTGAAGTTATGCCCAGCATGAGAAGAGATACGGATTTAAAAGGAAGAGCAGCAAAGAGAAGGGAAACAACCATGGATTACAGTAAGGCACACATTACAGTATTGTTTTATGTTAAAAAATCTGAGGGTTTAATGTCACTTTAAATGAAACAAAAACATAGATCTGAGGGTGGGTTTAGGAAAAGAGAGCAGGTGTGTGTATGTGTGTGTGTTTTGGGGAGGCGTCAGTCGTAATAGCTGGAGTTCCACTTTTTTTTTTTTTAAAAGGTGTTACATTTGATGTAGTCCACGCAGATCAAGGTGTTTTTTTATGCAACATGTAAATCTTTTAATGAATTAAGGTTTTAAAATGTTTTAAGCCTCCTTAATTTTTTTTCATTATCAACTTTTATTTGACTTTACATTATTTTGCTTCATTTGATGTGTGTCATAAAGCATGGCAGCCTGTGGGGAATTCCAGCAATTAAAATGTAATTAACCCCTTGAAGAGCGGGGGGGGTTTTCAGTATTCAGCGCTGCAGTACTTTGACATTTAATCAGTCATGCAATCCTGTACTGAAATTAACTTTATATCTTTTTTGGGGGACAGATAAAGCATTTTTTGGTGGTATTTTTTCACCACAGGCCTTTTTTTTTTTTACTATATAAAGAAAAAAGTATCAAAAATGTTGAAAAAAACAAAACATTGCAAATAAATAATCTTTCTTCATACATTTAGGCCGAAATGTATTCTGCTAGAATTCTTTGGTCATGTTGGGTAAATAGACACGAAATGTGTCATGCCATAAAATTGTGTGCGCCCGTGAAATCGCAAAAAAACTACCATACCTAAAATTGCCCATAGGCGACACTTTAAAAGCTTTTAGGCCTCATTCACACACAACGCAAGAGCAAAATTGTATATTGCGTATATACGCGTATTTATACGCATATATGTGCGTATATGCGTGCACTATATATAGCGCAACTATACAGTATATAGTATATGCGTGCAATCGTTGTTTTTGCATGTAGACACCCGTACATGGGTGCAGGAACAAGCTCCCTATGTGATAGAACATGTACAGGGACAGGTCCTCCTTATAGAGACATCAGGGGTCTATTAGTCCCCTAAATTCACCCAGGGACCCCAAATAAGCTGATGAAGCAGAGATCTGCTTCACCAGCTTCTTCTGTAGTTATAGCAGCCAGAGAAATGACAGACAGAAACTGGAAGTGATGTAATACACATCACTTCTACTTTTAGTGATCAGAAGGGAGATCAGCCACCAAGAAATAACTGGGTGCCAGGGGGGGTGCAACTTCTGTGCGAATGGGCAGAAATTACACCCCCAGTGGCCATCCAGTGCTGAGTAAGAGTGCCGTGGGACCCAGAAAAAGCAACGGGGGATATGGAGGCGCATTGTACAGAGTGGCAACTGGAGGCTGGACCTGTCACGGCTGGAGAAGGGCACTGTGAGGTAAGTGTGCCATACTTGCACATTATGTCTACAGCTCACCCACACACAGCAGAATATTTTACTTTAATTATGTATTGGCACATGAAATCCTGACATTTTGTATGTATTCAATTATCCCTAAAGCAGGATTACATAGCTGAGCATGGTGTTGGCTGTCTGTACTGGCACATTGTGACACAATGGCTCTTTGTGTTTGCTGTGTAAATAACAGATTTAGCTAAGAACAAGCTATAAAGAATGTGACAGGAAAACATTTGGACAAGGATATTTAGTTTTCTCATGCAATTAAAAAATGAAACACAATCTATAACTATCTCATATACAGACAGGTGATGTGTGTATGCATACTTCGATATAAGCTGACTTCTGAGATCACCCACATAAATACTGTATGCCGATTATGGACACAAAAAAAAAGCATAATTTGTTTTATGGTATAAAAGTATATTTCCACTTCTGCAGTCAAATTGAGAATTTATTTGTTTTACATCTTTTTAAAATGCCTTACCTTTTAGATGTTTCTTTGGAGAAGGCCTTTGGGCAGACAGCAAGCTACTCTGTACAATTTCAATGTGAGTCTGCCCCCAAGACAAGCCCCAAACCCAAACCTCAAGATCTTTAACCCTTTGATAGGGTTCAGATCTACTTTATAGCTGATAATGGGATCTGCCAGCACAGTACAGACAGGGTTAATTATGGTAAACATTAAAACACCCCCTTTGGACTCCAAAGGAAAAAAGAGAGAGTAAAATGTAAGCAGTGCTTTTTTTAGATATTTTTTAAAGTTATGCTATATAAACGGGAACCTGTAACAAATATACAATAGGGCAGGGGTCTCAAACCTCCGGCCCTCCAGCTGTGGTAAAACTACAAATCAGATGATGCATCTCTCTTCGGGAGTCATGTCTGTGGCTATGAGAATCTTGCAATGCCTCGTGGGATTTGTATTTCCACCACAGCTGGAAGGCTGGAGGTTTGAGACCCCTGCAATAGGGGGTTCATTTATAAAAGTTCCACACGGCTATATTCCATTTGCATGGCACCAGCGCTGCAGATGGCACTGATGAGTATAGCAATTTACTTTCCTCGTCAGCGCAATCTTGGGGAGCTAGTGCTGGCTGCAAAAGTGGATATACACTTTAAAACAGGTTTTAGTCACAGCTGCACATTGATTAATTCCTTTCATGTTCACTGCATAATAAATCAGCACCATTACATAATCACATGGTCATCTCCTCCCCCCATGGACAGCTAAAAAGATTATGGATGTCAGTCTTTCATGAGACATAAAAGAACATACTCCACTAAAGGTGCCCATACACCTTGTGATTATCGTACGATAATAGCGGGAAATCCCGCGATCGTACGATAATCGCAAGGTGTATGGAAGGCGCGCAACCGTTTCTACTGTACGGTTGCACGTCTTTTGTCTAACGAGCATGTTTGAAAACTCGCCGAGAATCGTACGATTGTCGGCGGGTTTGTGGCATGCTCGGGAGCCAAATGCCGAACGGGCCAGTGTGCGCAAGCGCACACTGCCCGTTTAGCATTGCAGTCATCGGAAGGGGGGCGGGCTTTCGATGATCGCAAGTACGTTCTGCCTGTCCAAGATGGGCAGATCTAACGAGCTTTTAATTAGATAACAACCATCACAAGACATAAGTCTTGCGATGGTTGTAAGGTGTATGGCCACCTTAATCCCATGCTCCTGGTCCATGCTTCAGCTGCTCCAGTTTTTGATAAATTCCCCCCATTGCACATGTATTTAAAAGCATGTATAGCTGGTTGCCTTGCAGTCCACTTTAAATCTGTATTCGGTATCAAAGTCCCACATGAAAATACCAGTAAAGCCAACACGTTTTTCATTTAGTTTTGGATAGAGAAGGAAAGTGTTAAAGGCTAATTCCATATTTTGCAAAAAATGAATAATTGTTTAAATTATATTTAAAAATATAAATATATGATATAATATATAATAAAATGCTATCTGCTTTGGAGTCTGATTACAGCTGCAACAAGCATATCGTGGGTGCAATGCACAGGTTCCTGCAGGCTATTCCCCTCAGCCCCAGGTCCGTACCGAGGCAATGTACATTATGCACCCTAAATATGAGTGAAACATGAAACAAGGTCGAAATTAATTAGCCTTTAGCCTGTCAGTTTATTTATTGCTGTCTATGACCTGTAAGGAGATATCTCTTCACTTTCAGCCCTGGCGAAACAGGAAGTGAGAAAAAATCTCTAAAAAGTATCACTTTGTAGTATGAAGTTTGTATTAAGTGTTCCCATTGGAAAATTTCCCCTCACCTTTTATTCTGGATTTTTCATTATTTTCTTGATATGAATGATCATCAGAACAAACAGAGAGGGGAAATCTCCCCAGTGGGGACATCAATAAAAACATCACAGGTTTCTAATCCTTCCCCACTCCATCCGAAACTAAAAATAACACTTTTTGGCCATAATTTGCTGACTGCATTCACTTACCTATAGGTTTGGGATTCATAACTTTCTACTTCTCGCCCCACAAAAGTATGTAAAACAATCTAAAAAATAAAAGGACAAATTGAAATATACATTATCGTAACCAAAAACGGAATATATTGTATTATTAAAGGTGAGAACCAGCCATGTTATTTACATATTTGTTTCTGCCCTCAGAGAAAATCTTTCTACACTATATTGTCACTTTATATCAATAAAACCTCAGCTGAGAGATATGGAGGCTGTCACTAGTTGCCTACTAGACTTTGGCTTTATTATTTTCTAAGTCACTGGAGTGTAGCAAGCAGGCAACCAGTAAAGTCAGAGTGATGTCAGAATTCTGAATCAGTGTGGTGTAAATGAATATCTCTAATTGAAAGCTAGGGCTCCTTAAAGAACCTTCTCATCCCACACATGAAATGGCTGCATCCCCTGCTACATGCTGTGGTTCCTTTCTGATAGCCCTAATGTCACCACTGTGTGCTGTAGAGATTTAGAGGCCAGTGGATGGAACCATGCCGCACAGTGGGGGACACAGTCATCTGACACACCCAGAAGTATATTGGATCTAAAGGTGCCCATACACTGCACGATTATCGTACGATAATCGTATGCGATCGGTTTTTCGTACGATAATCGAGCAGTGTGAACGGAGACGTGCGACCGTTTCTACTGTACGGTCGCACGTCTTCTGTCGAACCAGCATGTTCGAAAACCAGCCGGGAATCGTACGATTCTCGGCTGGTTAGAACGGTGCTCGGAAGACAAATGCCGAACGGGCCGGTGTGCGCACGCGCACACTGCCCGTTCAGCATTGCGGTCATCGGAAGCCCGCCTCTCAGGGGGGCGGGCTTGCGATGATCGAGAGTGCGATCTGCCTGTCCAAGATTGGCAGATCGTACGTTTTTTTAATCCCTGTAAAACCATTGCAAGACTAAAGTCTTGCTATGGTTGTAGAGTGTATGGCCACCTTGATAGACAGATGACAGGTAGATTGATAAATTCCAAAAACAATCTGGTGCCTTACTTAAAGTGAAACTGTCACGTAATATACCTATAAGTGAAACGTATAATTATATTAAGCATCAGAGATTGTTGATCCAGGGAATAGCCGATTGCCTTATGGGATCAGGAAGGAATTTTTTCCCCTGCTGGAGCCAATTGAACCATGCTTTATAGGGGTTTTTTGCCTTTCTCTGGATCCACAGTGGGTAATTGTGGGCATAGTGTTCTGTTTAGGCTTTTTTTTTTTCATATCTCTATGGGTTGAACTCGATGGACATGTGTCATTTTTCAACCTGACTAAATATGTAACTATGAGGGAATAATGGAGGTTGCCACTGCTGACCTCTCCTTTTGAGAATGCCTGCTCTATGGCTGTCTACCTGAAACAATGACCTCAGTTCTGTCTGAGTTAACATAAAACAGGTATAAACATAAGGAATTCCGACACTCATTTACGGCACATTGTTCTTGGCCTGTGACTCACAATCACTGAAAACAGACACAGCCAAGCAACTAGCATTTTAAAGAGGCAGCAATGGGAGCCCCCATATCTTTCTTATATTAGGTTCACTTTACAAAGATGCTGTACAGTACTCTTGCTGTGTAACCGTCTCCTAATATCTCCATTTCTGAGTCTCTTTATTGTATCTTTTCATTGTCTGTGCACTGTATGGAACGTATAGCCTGTTCCTATTATTATTATTATTATGTCTAGCTCTGGATGGAAAGCTCAGATGAATAAAGGATAATAATGACAACATAACCTAAAACGGCATTAATACAACTTTACAGTAGCAGAAGACATATAATTGTAGTCTTACCATTCCTCCATGTACCATGACATCTAGACGCACCCACTGATACAAAGGGAGACTAAAATGGGATAATATCGCAATGTCACTTCCCTTCCTTAGCTGCATCTGAACATGAACCTGACCTGGTAACACAATAACAAATACATATAACAGATCTTCATACACCCGAGGTTACAAGGACTTTGCATATCACATCATTATTTGTTGTCTGATGCCCAATTGACTTGAGTTTTACCTTTTGTTAATTAGTTAACACTTCCCTGACGTGTTTCTGAGAGCCAGACCACTACACCACATGGCCATAGCACTGCAGGTTATGAACAGAGGTATAAAAAGAGGACCTGTCTTTACAAATATCACACTGTACACAAATCAATTGGCATCATCAAATCACATTATTATTTTAATAAAGAAAACCCTTACTTGTGTGATAAAGAAAAACTGCAGCTCCATGATTCCTTGGTGTGAACTAAAACCTTGGCAAACATCACATGGATTCTGGCTACCAGAAGCACTGTGTGTGTTTAACATCATTAGATACTGATAAAAGACAGACCTGCTCTTTTAAGGGGCTCACAGAAATGTATTGAGTGATCTCCCCCTCACAGTTACCCGTTGCTTAAAACAGGACACCTAAAGAATGATTAAGAGAGAAGTTCTGCCTGAGCAGATGCATATTCATGGTTAGAACCTGCAAATGAAGCCAAAACTTTGTTGTAGTTTTGTATCGAGTGGAGAGGGGTTAGAGCACCTGTCAGGTTTTTATTGCTGTCTATGTCCCCGTCAGAAAGATTCACCCTCTCTACTTGAGAAAAAAATTGTCTAGTTTGTATATCCTTTAACGGTTTTGCAATCAATAAAAAGTCTATTTTATATCTATTGTGTAATTTTTTTTTCACAATTAAGGTCCATAGGCCAACTGGGGCGAGTTCAACAAACACTTTTCAGTCTATAAAATCTCTCTACCAGCACTACATTTTCTGGGTATATGAACAGTTGTTGAAATACTTAAAGACCATTAATGCAAACTCCACTGGTGGAAAGGGAACAGACCTTTGCGAATTTCACAAATTTAGTTGTCTTAGCAAATAGAGGGAAATTTTTATAACGAGTAGAAAAAATTGTCACCAGCACACCAAAGAGAATTTTCAGCAAAAAGTCCCTTTTAATGACACATTGCCATTCAGTTACTCAATACAAATAACTAAACTAAATGTGAGATTGTGGTCCATCACAGGAGTGAGCTTGTGGTCGACTGTGGCCATCCCCCCAACACCCCCCAATGAGATGCCTCCTGCCACATTATAGGGGCGGCCCTGGTTGTTGCTTGCACCTGTTGGCACCTTAAAAGTCCCGATTTTGGTATATGCTTGGTTAACAGTTATACTGTATGGTTGGGACATGGTGCAGAGACCCATCAGGCAGTCCAGCTCGTTGATATTACAGATATGCAAAGTGACCAAATCGCAACCAATCTCAATACTTGTTACAGAGAGGAAACCAGTAGATGAATTCTGATTGGATGCTAGGAGTACTTCATTTGGCACTTAGTAATTTGCTTATTGTACAGTTTTACTTAACATGCCTATTAGTGTCTGCCAGGCTAGGGATCCTACCATGAAAAATCCAACCGAGCTGCAATTTATCTTTAGCTATACCTGCCTTAATTTGCTGAGACTCAAATCTACTGAAAGTGTATTTCCACTTTTGCAGCCAAATTTGAGAAATCCCCTCCCCCTATATGTTTGTTATGTGTTCCTATTCAATAAAAGGTAATACAAAAGATTTCTTACCCTTAGAGTAGATTATACATACAACTCTACAGTTAGTTTCTAGTGGTTAGAATAGGCACCTGTCAGCTGATAAGAGACTGATTGAGGGACAGTTCTTTTAAAAGAGCATTAGCATACAATGTCCTCAGGTCTCTAACCCTTTAAGGGCACACAGTCCTGCTCATCTAGTTTACAAGTGATGATGAAAGAATGAGAGAATAAGCAGGATTTTTCAGTCCTGGAGTTTGCAGAAACATCATTGATAAAAGGTAAAGCTTACTTTTTATTGAAGTCATGCTATGTGAATGGAAACATGTAACAAATGTAAAGTAGGTGTTATCCCAAAGTGGAAAATATACTTACATTTTTTTTTTTTTTGCTTTCTGGGGAGTTTAACTGCTAAAAATGTATTCTGTCTCTTGGGGACTCCTTTGGTGAGATCTCTGAGTTTTCAGGTCTGCACATCTTCTTTGACAGTTAGGACAGTTTCCATTTTCTAGCTGAGTCATTAATTCATTTTATTTGGTTGAAAATGCATTTCATACGTAGAGAGCTGTTACATTTTTTGGGAGTGTTTTGGCTGTCTCAGTTGCTATTGTTTCTGGACTGTATGGGTTCTGACACTTGGGAGGCTCTACTACTCTAAAAGTGACAGTAGAGTAATAGTTCTCATATCTTTATTCCATAGCTGGGCAATCACTGATATTTTACATACAATTTGTGATGACCCCAAAAAGGGAGCTATCACTGAGTCACAAACACACTAATCCCCAGTGACCCGACAGGCACAAGACAAGACAAGGGAAAACAAATTACGCCATGATGAATGCAGCAAACTATTAGATCATTTCATTTTTAATCCGCACTGGAAAAAAGACAGCTAGAATCCGACTGGCTGCTTTGGGCAATAATTCCACTTCCCAGTATGTCTCAATCATGCCACGGGCACTTGGTGATTTGACAGTAATGGTTGCTCATTGTATATACAGACAAAGGTAAACTGATATCTATTTGAAAGAAGTTTAAAAGATTTAGAAACTACAACCTGATCTAATCTACTTTACAACATTGACTTTAAATATTAACAGGAAGCATAGGTTACTTACCTGTAGGAGTCAGGAAAAGTAGTGGTGTTGTATACATCTTACTACTGTCTACATGATGGATGATCCCACATTCTTTACTTTTACAATAGTCCAACAAATACATCCAGATGGAAAATGTAAACCTGAAAAAAATAATATATGTACAATATATAGGCAATATATATACTGTATATACAGTTGTGTGAAAAAGTGTTGGCACCCTTCCTGATTTTTCATTGTTTTGCACGTTTGTCACACTTTAATGTTTCAGATCATCAAACAAATGTAAATATTAGTCAAAGATAACACAAGTAAACACAGCATGCAGTTTTTAAAGGAAGGTTTTTATTATTAAGGGAAAACAAAATCCAAACCCACATGGCCCTGTGTGAAAAAGTGTTTGCCCCCCCTGTTAAAACATAACTTAACTCTGGTTTATCGCGCCTGAGTTCCATTTCTCTAGCCACACCCAGGCCTGATTACTGCCACACCTGTTCACAATCAAGAAATCACTTAAATAAGACTTGACTGACAAAGTGAAGTAGACCAAAAGATCCTCAAAAGCTACACATCATGCCGACATCCAAAGAAATCCAGTAACAAATGAGAAAGAAAGTAATTGAGATCTATCAGTCTGGAAAAGGTTATAAAGCCATTTCTGAAGCTTTGGGACTCCAGGGAACCACAGTGAGAGCCATTATCCACAAATGGCAAAAACATAGAAAAGTGGTGAACCTTCCCAGGAGTGGGCGCCCAACCAAAATTACCCCAAGAGCGCAGCGACGACTCATCCAAGAGGTCACAAAAGACCCCACAACAACATCCAAAATCCAACACACACCCCTGCCGAGTCAGACCTACAAGGCTCCACTCAGCAAAGCTGATGCTTCCTGCTGATTGGAGAACTCTACTGTAGTTCTGACTACTCAAAGAGACTACTGCTTCTACACAGAAGACAGGAAGGGTCCTTTTCTACAGACTGTTCGCAGGGGACGGGCTTTCTACTCAGGCTGTGGCTGCTTTCTAAAGAAAAGGAACTCATTGAAGTGGTTAAATCTGCCATGCTCAGTGAGTGATCCACCTGTCTATAGGCAGAACAAACTGTAAAGTGCACATGTAGTTACTGTACAGGAGTGAGTTACATTTAGAAGTTTCAGCAATAACTTAGTTATTTTTTTTAGTTTTCGATAGAGTATGGGATTTCCCTTTACTTCCTGTCCAACAGCCACAAACGAAAGTGAGGAGAAATCCCTCCAAAGAGAGTGAAATCCCTGGTTGTCAGCAAGGTCACCAGAACTAATAGAGAGGGTGAATCTTGCAAACGGGGACACAGACACTCTATCCAGATATAAAAAAAAGCCTTTGGCTTCAATTTCCCCTTAAAGGAGAACTATGGGGTTAGGGCTTTTCCCCATAGTTCTCCTTAGGGTAACGGGAGGACACAAACTAGCGTCCTCCCGTTACCCAAAGCTCAATATACTGAGACGCCGCAGCTGAAGCGGATCCCGACAATTATGTCTAGATCCGCCCAGCTGCGTGAGTGACAGCTGGTTCTGCCTATCTAGAGGCAGAGCCAGCTGTACCCGCCCCCTCCCCGTCCGTTCCGCCAGTCAGCGCTGGCGGATCGGAGCGGGGAATCCAGCCAATCCCCTGTCACGGCAGAGAGCTGTGACAGGATCGAGAAGTGAGCGAACGCCGGTATATGTTCTCTCACCTCCCGATCTACTGAGCCGACCTGTGACTGTCTCATTGTCACAGGTCGGCTAGAACTATGAGGTGAGTGAAAAGCACTCACCTCATAGTTCTCCTTTAATGTCCAGGCAGGAGATAACATTAACGATACAATATTTTCATATAAATGAATACTGACTGGCCCTGGACGTCTTTTCCATATGCAATTAAAAGAGAAGTAAAGCCAAACCTTTTTTTTGGCTTTACTTCTCTTTTGGGTCACAGCAGAATATTTACTAATGTCCTCCTGTGACCCAAAGTCAGCATATAGCGGAATAATGCTGATATATGCTGACAGCGAAGAGCTGCGCCTCAGTCAGGAAGGATCCCAACACTACTGTTGTGATCCACCCAGCTGCCTGATTGACAGCTGTCTCGCCCCTCCCCTTTCTGTCCCTCCAATAAGCGCTGGAGGAACAGAGATGGGATGGGGAAATACCTGCGTGGAATGGTGATTGACAGTTACTGCTCTCTGCATGGAGAAGACCATGAGCTGAACGATCAGAGGTCATTTGATCAGTCAGCTCTTGAGCTACAGAGCCAGCATGTGACAGCTGCAGTGTGCCACGTCAGCTCTAAGCATTGGGAAGAGTATATTTTACTCTCCCATTACTTCTCCTATATTGTGTGTCATGTGTGGGAAAAAAATGAGTATTCAGTGTTATCTCATCTCACATCGGGTAATGCTTAACAAGCTGGCGTCTTCTCATCTCCAGGTCTATGTTATTAAATGACTCAAATTTCTTGATAAGGCCGCTGTATTCATGGCTTGATGCCAGCGGGGAAGAGATCAGGGTGAACACATCTATAGACAGAAGGGAAGAGATATTACTACAGAGAACACAACATAAGCTTTCTGCTGTAATACACTTAAGAAGAACTCTACACAAAATGCAAACCTCGATTAGTTAATTAGAAATAAATGGGGTAAACTGGGGAGTTAACCACTTGAATTCCCAGTGCCGTGGAATGGGAATGCTAACAGTAGGAGAAAGCAGAGTGGCAGAGAGATTAGCTCATCAGTCTCACACTTTCAGTCAGGGGAAGGGGCAAGACCTGTAAGTGTCAGCATAGAAAATCAGGTCCCCTTCCCTGCCAGACAGGGCTGTGCTGTGTGGCAGAGCTGTGTACATCTCATCTCAGGACTTGATGGACAAATATACAAATCCATAGGCAGATAAAACATATCCCGTATATGTATTTTATCTGTATTTAGCTGTTTGTCTGGAGTTCAATTTAATTATTTTGGTGTTGCATCAGAGCAAATCTTTCTGTGTACTTCAGGTACAAATTAGTCACATGCAGTGCTGTTGGATGCAGCTGTAAGCTGTCAACCCTTCACACAATGATTGATCTAGAAACGTGTTGGGTGTTGATCTGTAGCCTTCAGTACAGGAACTTCTTCAGCTCATAAAAAGTAATTTCCTATTAATACTACTTTGAATGCCAGCCGTGTCCTCTGCCAGGGGAGCATTATAGTTTAGGGTCTGAGGGATATAAATATAGTTTCGGCAGGGAGCCACCTTGGGGATGAGGAAAGGGAGTATGGGTCCATGAGAATATAAAGGACCAGACACAGCAAGATGTAGAAGCTGAATATTTCTCTATCAGCTTCCCCTTGGCAGGGGAAGTAAGGGGAAGGAGAGGGAGGTCTTTTTAAGGAACTTGCATGTCTATGGAAGGATGCAGGACTTTTGACAAACCCTTCCACAGTTCTGGGCTTCACCTCAAGACTCATATCCAGGGCCGGATTCCCCACAAGGCCATGAGGCCCGACCTCGGGGCGGCAGGAAGCAGAGGGGCAACAGCGGTGTGAAATCCCCCAACGCCTAGGACATGCAGTTATGGGCGCCGGGCAGGTAGTTGTTTTCTACATTTAGCCCTGCTTTGGGCTAAATGTAGTGTGAAGAAGCAGCTTTTTCGTTCATTCCACCCCACCCCCCGCACCTACCTCTCTCCTGGCTGGCTCCGTCCTCCGAGTTTCTCTCCTCGCTGGCCGCTGATGCGGTGAGCAGTGCGGCAGGGTTAAAATGAACCCTGCCACTCCGTGTAAACAGTGAGAGGGGAGAGCAGTCTTCCCCTCTCAGCTGTCACAGGATTTCCAGCACAGTGCTGTGCTAGAACTCCTGTATTGGAGGTGACAGGTTCAATAAAGAGAACCTGTCACCTCCAAATGCTATCACACAGGGGCGGCCAGGCAGTGATGGGCTAATGGAAAGCATAGTGAATCCCTGGCGCCGGATAGGCAGTACACGTGCAGAGCATGGAGCCTGGCATACACCCACTCTTACATTACACCACCATCACCTCTCCTCCCTGGTGACAAGTTTCCCTCAAATCGTCTCCAAACTAATCTTATTCGAATCCAGAGATAAAGCATCGTGCTAAGAATGATGATTTGATGGAATCTCACATACGCGGAACTGCCTGGGACATTGCCTACCGTTGTATCCTTAGCTATGTCAGCATTAACATATTTCTTGTATGATTTATGACCCTGCAAACAAGGAAATTCGTTTCACACAGCAGAACAGTGTTAAGACGTGTTTAATGTACATCAAACTGGCTGCCATCACTTCCTGTCACTACTATGCACCCGGACATCCACTTCTTATGCAACATTTAGGGATGTTCATAGACTTTAAAATAAAACATAAGAAGGCCGGCTTTACAATAGAAGCGAATCCGGTAAACTGACCGCCTCCCCCCGCCGTGTTTCCCGGGCTCCGCTGCCCCTCCTAGGGGCCTGGGATCGGCATCTCAGGTGTCGGTGGGAAGCTGGGGAGGAGAGCGGCAAATGTCCATTCAGACCCCCCAGTATCACCTTAAAGAGTACCTGTCACCCCCAAAATCCTATCACTTGTAAGCCCCCCTATGCCTATCTCTGCGCACATCAGATTGAGAGCAATAATTCTAGGGCAAATATTTATGCGTATCTCTAAAATGATGACCTATGGGGGCTTTTAAAGTGTCGTCTATGGGGTACTGAATTTTGTTGCCGTTTCACAGACGCACACAATTTTTTACCTGGGCATGCTGGGTATCTATTTAATCCGTGTAACCTCATCTTTTATATTTTAATAAAAATGGGTATTTCATTGAGTTTTGGGGCATTTAAGTGCATTTTCCACAAAATTTTGAGGTTTGATAATAAGTTGCGCTAATATCGTGCAATATTTGGGGGTTTGAAGTAATTTTCAGGCCTAAAATGTGGATTATAACATGGGTGCAAAAAACGGGAAAAAAAAAAAGGCCTCGGTCATGAAGGGGTTAAGATCTAGAATCATTGTATGTTAATGAGGGGAAGTTCAGTGTTTGCCTATTCTTTTTATAGGAAGTTATTTTCCTCTCACTTTAAAAATGTCAACATTAGCTTGCAGTTTGCACAGAGGCCTGCTACATAGAAATATCTGAAAGGTAAGAAATATTTTTGTAAAAATTATTTTTAGATATGTTGTATGAAGCAAAACACATAAAAAAAACATATAGTGGGATTTACACTTTAAGTGGTTTGTTTAAAACAAATTGCAGGGTCCTTTGCCCGGTAATGTTTGTTCTGTGCAAATAAGGACAAAAACGACCGTACTTAAAGTGACATTAAAGTAACAATCCCCCCCCCCCTCCAAGGACTTACCCTAAATAATGCCTCTTGATCCGATCATCTTCTTCTTTCCAGTAGTTTTCAGGAGTACCCCCAGCACTGGTGCCGGTCTCTGGTCCAGCGCTGACAGCTGTGTCTTCTGTGTCCCATGTCTGTCCGCATGCACGCTGCCGGGCTACCTGCATTACTTTACCCTGTGTCTCTCCTCTTCTCCCGGTAGAAGATCTTTCCTGCGCATTCGCCTGCCCCATGATCCTTCATGGCCGCTCGAGAATCTTCAGATCTTTACGGGAGCAAGTGGCAGAGACACTGATAAGTAATAACCTGTTTGGTAACTTTTTTTATTTCTTTTTAACGTCTTTACATATAACTACTGCTTGCTAGCAGTAGATATATGCAAAAAAAGATGGTTTAATTCTACTTTAATCTATTTTATTCTTACCGTAGGTTGAATGTATTGATGCAATACTACATTATGGCCACTAGATGGAGCTGAGACACATAGAAAATAAATGATGAGCCTTTACAATTAGAACCAAAAAAAAGAACCAAAATCCAATGAATGAAAGGGGCAAGCCAGAGACAGTAAAGCTGAAGAGGCTAGAACTAGATGATGCTAGATGCCCTCCAGCCAGGAAATGAGGTGGGGTCTATCTGACTTGCCACAGCTTCTACATGTGCAGTGTAAGAAGCTTAAAGTGAGCAATGAAATCTTGGAGTTCTGTGCCAAAGAGAAAACTATTTTTACACAAAGCCTGCCCCGGCATGTTACCAGAAATAAAATGAAAGTTTTGGAAAGGTCTGCACTCTGCCATCAGCCTGAGTACAAAGTAACCTGGGCACTGCGAACACAATGAGAGAGTTTTGAACGTTTTAATGGAGAACCGGTGTTCTACTGAAGTACCAGAAAGACTGACTTGTGTAGCCCCAAGTTTCTTCATAGGCCCACTCAGACCTATTGTGGAGATTTCAGATAAGATAACCAGGAATCAGATAATAGTCTATTGACATATCCTTGTCAAACCAGATCCCAGAACTACTCTTCCTGTTGCAATAAAACCTTCAGATAAGATTACATAGGTGCTGCTGATGGCTGCAATGGCACAGGTTGTTTTTTTTCTCAGTTTATTCCTCACATATCAAGGGCAAACTATTGTTAAAGGATTTGCAACCACTCAACCTGAAAATTGACTGTAGTAAAAGACTTCCTTCATTCAATTTACTAGCAACTATGAAGCTTGCCATACATGACTTGAATTTCGTCTGTGGGTGGCTCGGTCAGCACCAATCGGATCCACAAAATTCAACTGGAAAATATTTGGCTGAACAATGACTGCATCCAATCATTGGGTTCAGTGGCTGCCTGAATACAATAGCTGACAGTGTAGACTCTGAAGGTTCCATGTGCCGGGCAGGTGTTTTTTTTTCTACATTTAGCTCTGTTGCGGGTAAGCAGTGTTAAATGTAGAGCAGGGGAGCAGTCAGTCGTTTTATACCTCCACCCCGGCTCCCCACCATGATTTTAGTGGTCCCACTGTGGAGAGGAAGGATCAGACTGGAAAACTTCTATTCTCCGATCTGCTCTGTGAGATCAGTGAGATAGGAGTGCTGTACTCACAACGCTTCCTGTCTCAGTTGTCTTCTGTATTGGAGGGCACGCTCTATAAAGACCTGTCGCCTGTGTGATAGCAATACAGTTAAGTAAAAAATAAATAAAAAGAAGATAAAAAATAAAAAATTAAAACCAACCCTGCTGCCCCCACTATCTGCATGCGAATAAACGCACATGTAGGTAATTGTGTGTGCGTGCGCTGAGTGCTGCCCCCATTCCGCTGTGTTCCATATTGTGGTAGCCGGGCAGCAGCGCTCTCTTAAGGTGCCCATACACCTTACAATTATCTGCAGATTTTCTGTGGTCAGCTGGCCATACACCTTACAATTTATCTCCAGATTCTCTATGGTCAGATTGGCCCAGGTGGAGATTACTCAATCCACAAAGTTAAGTGTAGATGGAGGAATCTGTTGCACCTTTTCCATCTGACCATAGAGAATCTGGAGATAAATTGTAAGGTGTATGGCCAGCTTTACACGCACAATGTTCATTATAGTGTAAGTTCACTTTTGCAAGTAATTTGGGAAAATGGAATTACCCGCTCAAATCTGGTCCCCTTCCCACTATACTTACATTTCGGAAAGTGGCCCTTCCCCTCCGCCAGTACAGGTGTAGTATCCGTACCCCGTACTGCCGTCCTGCGCTATGGAAATGCAAACTGCAAGCACTCACTGTTCAGCGTGGTCAGATGACTAAGCTGACCAATGAGTGCTTGCAATTTGAAGCATTTCTTAGCACAGATAAATACGGTTTGTCACGAGGGACAAATAGATTGTGACAAGGGACAAGTAGATTGTCACGAGGGACACGTTGATTGGGCCCCCACTTTAGTCCTTGGACAAGTAGTTTTTTTTAGTTAAATGTCCACACCCCTGAGACTCTGCTCTATGTAACATGGATGGGGGTATTAAGTGATTTCTCTCATTCAGCCCTTGTGTATGGCCATATATAAAATGAATCTCGGTCAGTTTTTGTCAACCAGACAAAATTCACTCCATGAGTGGCTCTGTCGGAAGCCTCACCAATCATCTGCAGTCATTGTTTGGGTATACTGACACTGTTTGGGCGCAAGCTGTTAGGATACAATATCTGCAGTGGGAGATTTGTCCATCTACTGTGTTTACTAGTGTATGGCCAGCTTGACACTATCCCAGCTTGATGCAACCATACAACTAGGTAATTGGTATACAAATAGTACATGTTAATAAACAACAATATAAAATAAAAAATAAACATCTGCTATTTATACCTTTATACTATAAACATAAACAATATGCTTACTATACATGTAAACAAACAATGAAAAATTGTGCATTGTCACCCAGTGAATACACGGCGATCGCTGCACAAGACTCAGTTCAGTTATAAAAGTTGGTTGTTTTCAGCAACAAGAATTCTTTTGCATTTACTTTCAGGTGCAAACTGAATGGCAGACATTGAATGATCTATAGTTGTGTAAGTCTGCAGATATCTGTACATTTTGAGGTTCATTTAAAGATGTCAGATACATGATGATTTCTATACTCGGCAGTGTTATCTAGGGGCGCTAGTGCCATATGAATAGCATCAGCCCGGTGTATATAAATGAACCCCAAAGGGTATAGATACTTGCAGATTCGTCTGCCATGCAGTTTGCACCTAAGGCCTCATTCACACAGCTAAGTGTCGGCCCGTACAGATCCGTGCGGCATGCACGGCCGCATTGGGCCGCTCCCGGGAAGGACAGGTGCTGCGTGTGATTGTACACAGCAGCCTGTTCTTCTCTATGGGAGTACACCACTGTAGGCTCACCCAAACTGAACATCCGCACGGGTATCCATGCTCGGACGCAGACAGTATCCATCCTGTCTGCGTACGAGTACGGACACGCGCAAGGATGTGCAACTCGGGTGAGCGTACGGTCGGCGTACTCCCATAGAGAAGAACAGGCTGCTGTGTACAATCACACGCAGCACCTGTCCTTCCTGGAAGCGGCCCGATACGGCCATAAATACCGCACGGATCTGTACGGGCCGACACTTAGCTGTGTGAATGAGGCCTAAAAGTAAATGCAAAATAGTTCTTGTTGCCTAAAACAACGAAAACCATTTTCCCTTTTATTTTTCCACTGCAGTGTGAGAGAATAAACAAGATCATCTGATTAGCTGGTATAGATAACAAGTTCCCTTTTCACAGATATACTTGCCTGATCCTCAGTCCAGCCTGGCTACTAGAGCAGTTCCTGCAGCCTCTTCTCCCCCGGGCTCTGGCCGTCTAAGCCCCGCTGACGCCATCACATCTAATACGAGTCTATCAATCTGCATTAGATGTGAGGATGCAGTGGGGCGTGCCACAGCCGGAAAACGGAGGGGGAGTGAAGTAAGCGCTGATTGCCACAGGACTGAGGATCAGGTGAGTATATTTTCTGTATTCCGAGCCCATAGACCAAAACGAGCACTTAAACCTTTCAGTGCAGGGGTAGCCGCACTGCAAGGATTCATTTTTTCATTTCCGGAGTTACTTTCTATGAAATGCTTTAAGCTGGAAATGCATAGCATGGACTTACCTGTTTCCAATGGGCACACAGATATGGATGTTTCCTTTTTCCTCCACCTGTGCTCTAGGTACCATGACTTACATATCTGATGATCTTTGTAAGGACGCTGATGTGGTGGTCTGGTATCTACCACTTTATAAGCCTTGGCTGCTGCATAGAAAATGGTTTCGTTGTGTTTGGAGTCACTTTCTACGTGGTCATTGTGCACCACCCACGCACGTAGTGCCACAAAGTACACCTCTATGCTGTGCTTCATGATATCATCGCTCCTGTAGACCATACGACTGGGAAGCATCAAGTTTACGGAGCGGCTCCGGAGCTCATGGACATGTTTCTCATTCTTCCAAGACTTTTTAAATACTAAAATCCCAGTTCTAAATTCCGAGGAAGCCACAACGTCCATGTGCACCGTGCAAGGCCTGCTACACAGATATTCCACGGAAATGTTTGCATTGGCAAGACCTTCTGGAGCGTTCTCAAAAGTGACATAGTCTCTGTTATTCAAGTACCGCTCGGATTGTTTGGTTACAGACGTTGTCTCCTTAGTGGAGCACAGGAACGGAACCTGTGGGAAGAATACAAAGTCTTCAGATGATTTTGATTGGTTTTAAACAACCTGATATATATGCAACTTTTACATTATTAAGTTAAGAATATTTAAAATATGAAGGCCTTAGTGATCGATTGGTGCATCCTAACCAGAGAGGTTTGCAGGTAGATTTTTCTTCTTTTTTTTTGCTTTTTTCTTCTTTTCTTTTTTTTTTTTGTTTGTTCTGTTTTTTTGTATTTATTTGCATTTGTAATTGTATTTAACATAAAAAAAATTAATAAAGAGATAATTAAATAACAACAAAAAAAGTCTTCATATTTATAAAAAATAAATAAAGTATATACAATATATAAAAATACAAAGATGACTAAAAAAAAATAAATAATCATATTTAAAAATTCTGAAATTCTGTCTAGATCCCTAAAATTTCCCCAGAGCCCCCAACAGTAAAGTTAAATAAATAAATTTAAAAAAAAACGTAGAAATTAATGTTTACATTTTTTTAAAAAGGTGGGGAAAAAAAGTAATTTTCGTTTTTCGGCCTGACATATTTTTTATTTTTGGTTTCAGTCTAAAAATTCTATTTCGGTGCATCTCTAGTAACAAGGGAAGTAAGTAGTAGGAATGGAAGTAGTACTAGGAAGGGAAGTAAGTAGTAGGAAGAGAAGCAAGTTGTAGGAAGGGAAGTAAGTAGGAGGAAGTAGTAGTAGGAAGGGAAGTAGTAGGAAGGGAAGTAAGTAGTAGGAAGGGAAGCAAGTAGTAGGAAGGGAAGTAAGTAGAAGGAAGTAAGTAGTAGGAAGGGAAGTAGTAGGAAGGGAAGCAAGTAGTAGGAAGGGAAGTAAGTAGAAGGAAGTAGTAGTAGTAGGAAGGGAAGTATGTAGTGGGAAGGGAAGTAAGTAGTAGGAACGGAAATAAGTAGTAGGAAGTAAGCAGTAAAAAGTAACCTGTTACTATATGGAGGGACCCTCAACCACTAAGATAGCAAGGATGAAAAAAGCAATTTTGACATAAGGTACCTAAGCTGGTAGTTTGGGGGTCTCACTCCTGAACAATAATTGGTCTAAGCAGATACTTCTATGCCAGTCTAATCTCAAAGGATCTGATCAGGAGAAACCACACAGACCCAATACATATTCCCCTAGATTGGTTAGTCAGGGGGTGTCTGTAGAGCTTCCACATTGTCATAGACATATTACCATTCCCTGATCCAGCCACAACACATTAACAGGTAAAAATGATGTCATATCTAGTAGAACCATCTACACAAGATTAGACTGCAGATAAGCTTGTGGACATAATGCCTATACCGAGGGCTTTGTTATACAGGACTGATAGGATCTGTGACTCATTAAACTAATGGCAGAGGGTCAGCAGAGAGATATTATCTAGAAATGAGCCAAATCTGTCTTTCAAGTGTTTCACGTGGATGACTAATTGAAGAGTAGTAATAACATGGATTACTATTCCCAGCAGCTGAAGGATTAGCAACAGAGCTCTGGGAAACAAGAGAATCTTCCAGCATGACAAGTACAAAGCCACAACCGCCGTGTTTCCTCAAATCATCCAAGAATGTATGATAAACTAGAAGCGAGTATGGAGAGAGGGAGGCGGCTTGTTACAGAGTCTTCCATGGATTTTGCATACAATGATATGGTACCAGAACCCATTTTTATAAAAAATAAAGATAAAATGGTGACGTGTCCTTTTTTTGATCAGCCAAAGAAATAACTACGGTGCATAAAGGGCCAGTAAAGGGGTACCTGAGTCCAGGTAACCCATTTAAAGTGCCCCTTTTTTGTATGCTTTTGTGAAAAGGATAGTGTAGGACTCAGCAGACATGAGGACACTTGGCATTATCCAACCCACTTCACAATATTATCTGTTGCCGCTTGCTGCAACATTTAGGATCTGCCCTCCTCTAGAGAAGAAGAGGGCACAGAGGACATGTGCACTCATGCAACTGGACCAAAGTCACCATTAAAAATAGGTATGAATATTGATTTTTTTTAAGGGTATGGGAGTGCTTCAATTAAGGAAAGAGGGGGAAATGAGTAGTCTGGCCAGTTGGCTTTAACAGTTAGTTAGAACCTGCATGCTCGTGCAAAGACCTGGTCCCAGGTGCTGCGTGTAATTGTGTGCAGCAGTTTGTACTTCCCTATGGGAGGACCAGGCTGCACATGGTTACACGCAGATGCAAACCTACACATCCGTGCAGATCTGGGTGCCCGCACTTGGATGCACACTGTCTGCACCAGGACCCAGGTCTCTGCACAGGTGTGCATACCCGGGCTTGGATGACAAAACACCTGCGCATGCGCACAGGAGTTTATTCATCCCGGCACTGAGATGTGCCAAAAATGTACATTCTAAGACAAGGGTAGGCAACCTCAGCACTCCAGCTGTGCTGAAACTACAAATCCCTTCATGTCTCTTCCTCTGGGATTCATGCCTGTGGCTTTCATTGTCTTGCAGTTGCCTCATGGGACATGTAGTTCTACAACAGCTGGAGTGCCGAGGTTGCCTAACCCTGTTCTAAAGCATCATGCGAGGAGGAAGGCAAGAAACCTTTATTGCAGAAGAGACTTAGGGGTTGATCTACTTAAAGCAATTTTGTAAACAAACTGCTTTGTAAATGTTCTGGCCAATGTACAAGTATGCAGAGGTTACACATCTTCTCCAGGGCTGACAGATCCATCGTGGGTCCCCCGCCTTCTGACTTCCTCTTCAGCCAATGGATGTCCACTGATGATGTAACTCCTGCACACACGCACAGGAATTATGTCAACCCTGGCACCCGGTCCATTCACGGCATCTTAGTGTTGGGCTGAGTGTATACACTGCATGGAGTATGTGTCATACTGTGTACACAGAAATAAAAAATTGGAAAGAAGAATCATTTTTTGGCAGAAGAGACTTTGATTGTCCCTTTTGCCATAAATCCCGACCAGCAATGTTTTCATTTTCCTGACTTGACTTCTGCTTCAAGGAGTATAGGCTGTTCCAAAAAGGGGAACATTTGCATTTTCCCTTAGCTTAGTGAATGAGGTGAATCTCTGCTGAGTTCTATCATCCAATCACGAGTAAAGAAAAATCTTGTAATTTTAATTTTCCTTGCACGTGATTCTTTCCAAAATGAATTTTTATCATAGTCACCAAGCTAAGGGAAAATTCCCTTGTAAAGTAAACATGTTCTACTCCTTTAATAAATCAACCCCATAATATAGACCTGGGCATTCTACGGCACACGGGCAATATCCGACCCTTGGTCTTGGACCAGCGCTCATATATGGCTGTCTGACAGTGGATGCACTGGCTTCCAAGGCCGATGTATACACTGCAAGTCATTGCCCAGCACAGGTCAGCGATTGGTCCGTGTCCGGTTCCTCTTCAGTGCTTGGCCGTTAGGACCACTACCATCCTAGCAACCAATGACATAACTGGTCCTGCTGTGCACCCTTTGGTTGCTAGGACCGCTGGGCGGTCCTAGCAACCAATGGCATCAGGAGTCCTCTAAGTCTGCTGGGCGGTCCTAGCAACCAATGGCATCAGGAGTCCTCTAAGTCTGCTGGGCGGTCCTAACAACCAGAGACCAATTCTTCCTGTCCCCAGCTTTACACCATCCTCCTCCTCTGTCCTCTCCGGCATGTGAAACAAAAAAATGGCACATATTTACTATTAGGGCCTGTTCCTATCGGGTCCGTGCACAATACTCTTACCAACCATGCGTGAACAGTGCAGGAGGTGCTTTGCGTTGTCATTGATTTCAATGGCACCCCAAAAGCACCTCCCTCCCACAATGTGATTGAATGCGCCGTAACATGCACTACCACAATACCGCGCATTGTGGTGCGATTGAAAAAAATAGTGCATGCATGTATTGCGGTACCGCACATTACAGCCAGGAGGTACATTTGGGGTGCCATTCAATTGAATGGCAATACAAGGCACATGCTGCACTGTAATGTATGGTACTGTGCGTTAATCATATAAGAAACTGGGACTTCTGTGGAGGGCCGAATTGGTTTGACCCTCCACAACAGTCCCAGATTCTCGTGTGGCCCCTTGCAAACATGAACTGCCCACCCCTACCATAGTATGTCCCTTCCGCCATAAAAAATCCTTCCTGCTTGCAAGTTTCTCAGTTCAGTTTAAAGTTCCGCTTGAAGTGGCCAGAGCGAGATTTCTCCCATTGTAGGAGGCAGCTGTCCAATGCCTATTGTATTCATGAAGCCAGCCGTACCCTTCAAGACGTGTCCAGTCCAGGGAAGAAGGATTTTCTGGTTCAGTTATTCAGCACAAACACCAGAAAGATTTCCAGGGAATAAATATTCTAGGGAGAACCTGTATCTCCGGAAATAAAGAGAGTGACGGTGATGTACGACGCTGCAATCATATCACCAGCCTATAGGATCAAGAACAAGACAAGTGTGCTGGGTGCTCTATTGTGAGAGGGCAATGTACATGGCCATAGTATAGGGCGGCGATATGTGTGACTCCAGCAAGAAAAGCAAATAGAGAGAATAGTCATCTATATATGGGATATATTTATATTGATCATCTATTTATATGGGATATACAGCAGAAGTCATGTATTCTACTACTACAGGGTGGCCACATATATATGTGCAGGTAGAACACGTATGTGACCACACGCACAGCTCACAGGGCATGACATGCAGGAAAAGAGGATTATGTGTGTCGCCTGTCCTCACCATGCACAGTATGAAGAGGGGTCCCCTGACACGTAGCCTCTGATCTCGGGTTGTCTCCAGCATTCTCCCTCCTATCACTCTTCCTCTCCGGCTCGTCTCCTGGACGGGGCGGGGCCAGGCTGCCAGGTGGAAACAGGGTGAGTCTTGTGTACTCCGGCAGGTGTCACATACGTAGATCTTCCCATGACTCACCCCGCCCCCTGCTGGCCGTCTGTGTGTACTACCGTATTGTACCAGGATTATTGATGGCACGCTGACCTCTATGTTACAATGAATGATCTTTAGTTTGATGAAGCTCTATGGGGGAACTAATACAAAATTGAGCAGACAGAATCTGGTAGACAGTTGCCCGTGGCAACCAGTTAACTTATCTGTTTCATTTTCAAAGCTTGACTGAACAAGCTGAGCATAGAAGCTGATTGGTAGCTATGGGCTACTGCTCCACATTCTATCTGCTCCAGTTTTGATAAATTCCCTCCATTGTGCCATGTTCAACTGCTATTTAAAGGAGAACTATGAGGTGAGTGATTTTCACTCACCTCATAGTTCTAGCCGACCTGTGACAATGAGACTGTCACAGATCGGCTCAGTAGATCGGGAGGTGAGCGAACACATACCGTCACTCGCTCACTTCTCGATCCTGTCACGGCTCTCTGCCGTGACAGGGGAGGGGCTGGATCCTCCCCGCTCCGATCCGCCAGCGCTGACTGGCGGACGGGGGAGGGGGCGGGTACAGCTGGCTCTGTCTCTAGATAGGCAGAGCCAGCTGTCACTCACGCAGCTGGGCGGATCCAGACATAATTGTCGGGATCCGCTTCAGCTGCGGCGGTCTCAGTATATAGGGAGCTGTAGCTCGCGGTATACTGAGCCTAGGGTGACGGGAGGACGCTGGTTTGTGTCCTCCCGTTACCCTAAGGAGAACTATGGGGAAAAGCCCTAACCTCATGTCACATTTATTTCAGGGAGTAATTCTTTTCTCAGCATGAAAGAAGAAATGGAAGCCAATTCAACTTGAACAGTTTTATTGCACAAATATAGTACATAAAGAATAGGAAGGAGGGTGGAAGGAAGAATTTATCTTCCCAGAATACACGCCTCTGGTCTTCTGCACATCTTCCTAATGCTGGGCACACACCTTACAACCATCGCAAGACTTTTGTCTTGCGATGGTTGTAAGGTAATTAAAAAAACGTACGATCTGCCCATCTTGGACAGGCAGATTGTACTTGCGATGATCACAAGCCCGCCCCGCTGAGGGGTGGGCTTCCGATGACCGCAATGCTGAACGGGCAGTGTGCGCTTGCGCACAACGGCCCTTCCGGCTTTTATTTTACGAACATGCTACACACTCGCCGAAAATCGTACGATTCTCGGTGGGTTTTCGAACATGATAAAAGGCCGTGCGACCTTATAGTAGCAGAGGTCGCACGCCTTCCACTCACCTTGCGATAATCGTACGATCGTGGGATTTCCCGCGGTTATCGTACGATTATCGCAAGGTGTGTGGGCACCTTAAGTCTTTGGGTCCCTTTGAGGAGCGATGTCATTGCATAGGGACTGTCAGGGTCCGGCTGGCGACGGACCATCTGCTACACTTGGTTAGTGGTCCTCCACATCTGTAGACAGCTCTGGCAGGATACACCACTTGCTGCCCGGAGCAATTTCTTACATTTGCACACACATGATAAAATGTGAATTTTTGGCTAGAAAACAGCTTCAAACCCCCAAACACTGATATATTTTCTGAAAGCTGAGGCCCTGTAGAATGAAAAGATGCTAGTTGCAATTTTTTATGTTGCACAGTATTTGCGCAAATGTTTATCAAACAAGTTTTTTTAGGATAAAATACACTAAAATTACATTTAGTGCACAGAAACTAATGCCCAATTTGTTGGTTAAATATAAAAGACGGGGTCACGCCAGGAAAATAGCTACCAAACATGTCAAGCCCTAAAATTGCGTGCGTCTGTGAAACCACAAAAAGCTACAATAAACACAATTTCCCATAGGCGATGCTTTAAATACTTTTACGGCTCATCAATTTAGTGCTAACAGTGATTGATAGGCCTAGAATGATTGCTTTCACACCAACGCTCGCAAAATATATATAACATGTGTGGCGCAATTTTTGTTTTTGCATGTAGGCGCATCTGACGCGTGTTTGCATTGTATGTGTGTGCACGTGGGGGGCAGGGAAATGTAAAAAAAAAAATTAGCATTTTTTTTTTTATGTTACTTTCATTTTTTTTAACACTTAGTTTTATTGCTATTGCATCCCCCTATGTAATAGCAGATAGGGTGTGACAGGTCCACTTTATGGAGACATCAGGGGGCTTTCAGACCCCTAATGTCACCAAGGGACCCCAAAGAAGCTGATGAAGCAGAGATCTGCTTCATCAGCTTCTTCTTCTGGCTCTAAGAGCCGGAGACTGTGTGCAGTGACACCGGAAGTGATGTAATGTACATCGCTCCCGGGTCCAGTGATCAGAGAAAGGATCAGCGGTTGGAAGCCGCTGATCTCTCCTCCGATCTATCAGGGGAGACCCTCCACGCCGGTCCTGGGATCACACGAGGGACAGATGAGCCTGGGAAGCTGACGGCAGCACCGTAGGGGGCCACCGCACCGCACAAGTAATCCAGTGCCTGTACAGACGCCGGATCGCTTGTATTTAACCAGCAATCGCCGGCTGTTTAAAACGGTACCAAGAACATGGCTGCAGCAGCAGCCGTGTTCTTGTTATAGCCACTTCCAGCGGATGACGCACAATTACGTGAACGCGGGGGAAGTGGTTAAACTGTGACTTTTTTGCAGAACTACAAACAGCTATCTTGTCAGTTTGTACTGGAGGAGACAAGCCTGCAAGGGGGGTCTGTGACTAGTGACAATAATTCTGAAGTGTCCTCCTCCTGTACGTCTGGTGCCAGCTGATTATGATTGAAAATGGCACGGGTTGTACAAGGTCAACAGCAACTTCTGCGATCCTTAGGCCCCATTCACATGTAGCGACCTATTGCGTGATTTCCGCCGCGGTAGCGCGCATTTTTGCCGCGCGATATCGCGAGAAGTCGCCGGCTAATGATAGTCAATGGAGCTGTCTTAGCTCCATGTCGCGCGTCGCAAGTCGCTTCTACAGGACCCTTTTTTCGGCGGATTTTGCACGATTTTACTTTTTTCTATGGAGCCCGACGGAGAAGGTCGCGCTACTGTCGCTGGATCGTCGCCCCGAAAGTCGCGCTATCCCGGCCGCTGCAAAGGTAAGTCGCTACATGTGAATGGGGCCTTAATGATACAGAACTAGATTTGTGTTATCTGCACAAGCACACAATTTTTTCATGTTTAATTTGCCTCAAGAGCCCTCCTAGTGGGGCCCCCTTCTGCCCCCAGGACCCCATAGCAGCTTTGTAATGTGTTATGCCTATTGTTTCGCCACTGCCTATCTTGTTACCACATCAGAATGGAGTTAGAATTCTTGAAGTTAGTGGAAAAGTAGTCATATCTATTACATGTAGGGATGCACTGATACCGTTTTTTTGTTATCAAGTACGAGTACTGATATTTGTTTTCCGGTACTCGCTGATACCGAATACAAGTACCGGAAGTCTCTTTAAAGAAGCCTAGTGGTGTAATGACTCACCACCTGGCTTCCTGATTGGCCCCCCGAAAGCCGGCTCCATCCTCCCTCGTCACTTGGTTCCGTTATCGGAATAAGTATCGGGAGTATTTGGGCGAATATGAGTACATCGTCACTGATACTGTTATCGGTATCGGTGCATCCCTAATCACGTGTTTTCACCATACACCTGTTAAGCCAATCTTGATTTTTTTTTATTGAGATGAGCCTGGGCTTGGTGAAATCTGAGTTTGCCCATGCCCGCTCAAAACTGTTAGCGTTACAACCCCCTCCCAGCCCAATTGGTGGCAGTAGTTACATTCCCCTTTGTAATGTATAGCTGGGGGCTGGGAAAGGGGCTTCACCGCAACTGGTTGGGCCAGGAGTAGGGGGTGGCAGTCAGAGTTGTGAGCGGGTTTGGGTGAACTATGGTGAACTGGGTCCGCACCAAGCTGTACACCGTACATTCAAGTGTTGTGCGGTACCATGCAATAATTGCACAGAACCGTGCTATTAACGTGTGGACCAGGTAGGAACGGGCCCTTATTGTTTATCAGCTACAACACAATTTTGGCTACGTTTTATACATGTCTATATTGTTAGCTGGAGGGGGCACCATTTCACACTTCCCCTCAGGCAGCAAAAATTCAAAAACCCCTGGGTTGATGGACACTATTCTGCAAGACTAGCTATAGTGTGCTCATTTGGTGAACGTGATGAAATCCTCTCTCCCTGAAAAAAAGTTCTAGTGGTTTTTAATGTACAATACAGTGTGCAGATTTTAGCATTTGGAAGAATGTAATGTATTGCACAGTGTATAATGCTTACGTTTGAGGCATGCGGTGTATTGCACATCATACAAATGTCATTACATCTGCAGTCAGTGGAGAAGTTCCCTCTTCCAGCAGCAGTCAGAAATGTTCCATTCCAGTGGTTTTTAGTAGGGATGCACCGATACTAAGTACCGTACTCGGTACAAGTACAGATACTTTTCCAGCTCCAAGACTAGACTAGAGTACAATTCAAAAGTTAGGAGGCAGCTGTGATGTATAAGGAGCACACAGAGCTCCTGGGATTTGTGCATTTGTTTTAATGTACGATTTTGTTTTTATAAATATAAATAAAGGGATGCACCGATACCATTTTTGCAAATACAAGCACTGATACTTGTCCAAGTACTCACAGACACGAGTACTGATACATTTTTGTTTATTGCCATGAGTTTTTCTAAAACACTATAGATTAATGATTTCAGGACAGTGGTGGAGCGCCAGGGGCCTGTCGCAGCTGCAACCCTGGTAGTTCTCATGAAAATGCCAAGTATCTGAACTGGTATCAGTGCATCCCTAGTTTTTAGTATAGAAGTGTCCCTGGTTTAAGGAACACATGGTGTGTGCAGACTGATTGATGGTCCATTCACGCCAGAATGCAGTGTCCTGCAATGTATGTGTTGTTGCACTTTGCACTGTTTATAGGCAGCACATTCAGAATGAACCAGACACTGTTTTAGCTTTTTTTTTATTTGTCCATTCTCAGAGCAAGCCATTAAAAAATACCAAAAATGTTTTTGAATAAAGTTGTTCTTTCATTGGTAAATAACCTCGACCTGCTTTGTACCAAAGACTTCAGAGAAACACACATACACTAGTGTGTGAAAGAGACATAGCTACCTTGAGTGAAAGACAGTGAAAGTGTAAAGGAGACGAGAAACCTAGTGTGAGCGAGAGAGAAGACACTGTAAGTATGTGACAGAAAGACTGAGGCTGTGATCCAGAGACAGACCATCTGTGTATCTCTCACTCTCACTGCAGCAGCTCCTACTGATCTGATTTCCCTCCTGTTACTTCCTGTGTCTCTCTGTACCCCGTGATCTGTGTAGTCACATGGTTCACCTGGTGACATCACAGATCCCTCCTGAGTACGAGATCTATCTTCTACCGATATAAAACACTGACACAGCGGGCATATGTTCTATCAGCAGCGGGAGGAGTCAGCAGCCAATGGGAAGTCTTGTTTCATGACACTGTCACAGTGCCGCCATCAGAGGGCGCGGTGCCGCCTGTGTAGTTTCCGGCTCCGGAGCGGCGTGCAGTGTTGTCCTTGCCAGGTGCTGTAGTCATGGCCGGGAATAGGGGAGTTCTTATATTTGGGGGGTTTATTGCAGCAATAGCCGCAGCACTGTACCCCATCTTCTATCACCCCGTGACACACATAGATGAATACAGTAAGTGGTACTTGTATGTGTGCTGGACACCTCGGGACCTGGAAATGTAATGACCTGTCCTGCCATGTACTCTTTACACACATAATTGTGTCACCATATCTGGGTACATACACAAGGGTTGTCACCCAAAACGTGAGATCCTGCTCAACAATGCTAACTAGACTTACTATACACAGCTATGTTCTCTACCCCCTCCATACACTCACAACTGTATCCCCCCTCTATACACACAGCTGTACCCCCTCTATATACAGACCTGTATCCCTTCTATACACACAACTGTACCCACTAGTCCCTTCTATGCACACAACTGTACCCGCTAGCCCCACTATACACACAGCTGTACCCCCTCCCCCCACTATACACACAGCTGTGCCCCTAGCCCCCTCTATACACACAGCTGTGCCCCCTCTATACACACAGCTGTGCCCCTAGCCCCCTCTATACACACAGCTGTGCCCCCTATATACAAACAGGCCTTAAAGTTAATGTTTAAGTTGCTTAAATGTTGTCTTCTTTGGGTCTTCCATCCTCCATCAATATGACATTTTATAATGTTTTCCGTTTTCACTATATTCTTTTTTTTTTTTTTTTTTAAGACCTTGTACTGTTATCATTGGGCCTCTCTGCTTCTCTATGGAATGCAGGCAGATTATGGCTGGCAAAAGGGACCAATGGGGTGTTGAACATAGCTTCTTGAAAACATTACAGCACCCTGCCTCAGTAGTCCTCTCAGGAGCCCTCAGCCCTGATGCAATTATCAAAATGCCTTGATATGTGGATGTCATTCTGGAGGAGTGGGCATTCCTAGGCTGAGTGTTTGTATGCAGACTGCCCTAGGAAATGCCCACATAAGATGCAGAGCCTCCACGATTGCAAGAATTAGAATCCAGTTAGTGAAAGTGGCCATCCAAGGACAGTCAGGCTGGGGAGGAAAGTGCTAAATGATACAGGACAAGCTCCAGCCAGTAAATGAGGCGGGCTCTATCTGGCTTGCTGCAACTTCTAATGCATATAACCGTAGAAGCTGCTGCAAGAAATCAGAGGAAGTCATTTCAGTACAAGAGAGTAGCCTGTATAACTGTAAGACTGGAGCTTAGGTTTAGGAACTGTAGGCTGTACCTCCTATGTCCTAACGTTTATTACTAGGTGCATACCTGTGAACGTAGCTGCTGGAAAATGCTGCCAGCTAAAACCCTGATCCTTGTAGCAGAGCTGCTGTCTAGCACATAAAGTACTGAATGTTATAGCATCAACGCATGGTAATGCAGACCTTTCCCCCCAAACCAAAAGAACCCGGCTGCATGCTGATTTTAAAACATCTGCAAAGGTTTCTTAAATGAGATTTTTTTTTTGTTCTTAACCACTTCAAGACCAGGTGTTTAGACCCCCTTCCTGGCCAGGCCATTTTTCAGTATTCAGCGCTACCTTCCAGAGAGATCCTGTGTGTTAAAAAAAATTTCCCCAAGACCTCGCAAGATTAGAGACATCTGAAGGGGGGGTTGTTTTGTGCTGAGATCTGGCGCCAGTGTTATCAGTGGGCCAGCACAGAGAACGTGGAAGAAGAAGCAGGCCACTGATGACATTTACAACAGGGGGTAGAAAGCAGCATTAGAAAATGAGAACAGTGCAAGGGATAGGCCAAGTAATAAGCGTTTTATGTATTTGTTTTAGCATCGTGATTTCAGTAGTGGTGGGGGGGGGGTCGGGGGGTTTGCACTTAAAAATTTAAAGAAAAATTGATATAATAAAGTTAGCTCAGCTGCAATTGCAACAAATTACAATGTATCTTTTTTTTAACATAGATCCTGCTGAAGCAAACCTGCAAGAGAACTATGGGGGTAAGTGTTCCCCCATAGTTCTCTTAGGGTCATGGGAGGACATAAACTAGCGTCTTCCCGTCACCCAAAGCTCAGTATATTGTGAGCTACAGCTTGCGGTATACTGAGACCGCCACAGCCGGGACAGATCCCGACATTACTATCGAAATCCACCCAACTGCTTGAGTGATAGCTGGCTCTGCCTATCTACAGGCAGAGCCAGCTGTACCTGCCCGATCCCCCGTCCGTTCCTCCACTCAGCGCTGGAGGATGAGAGGGGGGAATCCCTGCAGGGAGCCGTGAGTGACAGTCACGGCTCTCTGCAGGGATAGATCGAGAAGTGAGCGAGCGCCGGTATGTGTTCGCTCACTTCCTGATCTACTGAGCCGACCTGTGACAGTTTAATTGTCGCACGTCGGCTCGAACTATGAGGATGAGTGATTTTCACTCGCCTCATAGTTCTCCTTTAACCTCTTTCCTAGTTTAACCCTTGGTTAACAGGGGCAACAGTGTATACTTGACCCAGCTTGTTGTTTGATCTGTTGGTACAAGTTAAGAATCAAATGAAAGTCTGATATGTGTGCACTGATATCCTCATGTTTCTTTTGTAGAGAAAGAACAAGCAGTCAATAGAGCTGGAGTTGTACAGGAGAGTGTGCAGCCTGCAGGTATATAAAACCTTCAAAGCCTAATCTGCATGTTCCGGGTCAGCTATTCAAAATGCAAAGAAGTTATTTATTCAGGATAACGGCCAGGCAACTAGCATTTCATATAGAGCGTTCACTAGTAGCAGCCTACATAGTCACCTTAGTGTCGGGTTCTTTAAGAACAATTGCCAAGAGCCTCTTATGCAATAGTGATCCACTTAGCTTCCATTATATCTGCAGCAAGCAGGACCTCAGGCATTCAAGTGATTGCAGGAAAATGGCTTCTTGGTTTTTCAGTTTCTTTCTCTCTTGTAGTGCAGCTCTAATGTTGTAGTCCTCCGGCCATCCTGTGCTGCTGGCCTTTTTATTTAGAAAGTTTGGTTATTTTATTTAGAAAGAAGCCACGTTTCTACCATCTGACATCTGTTTGTATGAAGGGCACATTTCTATTACAGACTCCCAATACCATCTATGATCTGCTATGTCAAAAGGCCAGGCTATTGTTGACAAGCTTGGGTCCAGTGGTTGAGGTACTGCTCCTCTAAACATTGGGTACCACTAAAAATGTCTACGTTCTTGGCCAATAGTTTACATTGCCCACAAATACCACAATAGTATTTCCAGCAGCACCCAGCACTGGTATTCAGGAACAACTGCTTCACAATGACCCATGAAGGTAAACACAGCACTTTGGGGCCGCAGTGTGAACCATCCACCATCCTTCCCACCCCTTCATTTAGACAGCTCCTACTGACAATGTGTGCTACAAGTGATCTTGTGCTTTGAATCTCTCAATGATGCAGTTGTAGAGTTTTAGCCGCTCTGATCGCTCTTGAAAGGCTGTGACGCACTGCACATGAAGCAGTGGCGCGCTGCCTTCGCGTGCAGTGTGTCATGTAATTTTTTTCTCCGGCACGTCAGCTTGCGAGAGCTCGCATAGCTGAGCGTGTCGAGATGAAAAATGTCATCTTCAGCCAATCGGCTCGCGTGTATAAAACCGCGCATTATGATGCGAAGTCCAGCAAGTTGTTACGCGCAAGCCGATTGGCTGAAGGTTCTGTCATTTATCTGCCTGCGCTCAGCTCAAACACTGCACGGGAAGCTCAGTGACTGACAGCTTTGCTTCACTCTCCACGGCTTAGTGTGCAGTGTGCCGCAGGCCTTAAATGCATACAATGTTTTGAGGTGAAGTCTTGCAGTCTGCCCATATACACTGTGCTCTTATTCAGAGGACTACTCTCAAAAAAAACATACTGATAGTCTCTTATGGTTACCTTTCTATTAACCCACTACCTAAAAGCGGACCAATGTTCACCTCACCCCTAGTGATTCCATGTTCACAAGCTTCCTGGCAGATGCCAACATCTTTGCCCTTTCTCCTTCTGGGTTCAGGATCTTCGGCCATCTTGACTGGCTGTGCAGAGATGACCTAACTCCTGCACATGAGCTGCTCAGTGTACATTGTCAGTAGGTAGGCAAACAAGCAGGTAAGAGTCTTTTACTGCAGAATAGACAAAGGGCGTGATTTATAAACCATTTGCATAGGGAACAGTTTGAGACAGTACAACATATTATGGCCACTATGTGGAGCCAGGGAGCATAGGAATTTTCTATGCTTTTGGCTCCATCTAGTGGCCATATTGCTTTGCGAATCTGGTTTGCGTTGCTGTTTGCTATACAAACGGTTTATGAATCACCACCATAATATGTGTCTTCTGCAATAAAAAGCCTGCCTGATTGCCCCTTTGAACTCTTATTTAAAGTTCCCCTTTAATTCCAACTACACAACCTTATGCTTATACAAAAAAAAAAACTTCCAGCTGTTGAACTTTAAAAAAAAATTTTTTAAATGAGAACTGTCTGTGGGGCACAATGATCAAGTAATTTGGGTACGGGCCTGTATCGATGGGCTTTTTTTCCCCATTTGCATTCCCATACAAGTCCTATAGGTATAGAAAACCCAGTAGAAGCAAGTCAAATGCAGGCCAGAACAAGGTCAACTGCGCCTGTCAGAATTTCAGAAGCATCTCAAATGGATGCCATCAACACATGTAAATCCTTACAGTGAACTTCTCTTGTTTGCTCCCATTTGGTCTGTTAATTATACCATTAAAATTGTTTTGTCATATGTGTTTGATGTGTGCAAAAAAAGTACCTGTTGATCCTGCCTTAAACCTTGCGAGGAGGTAAATCTAATGGAAGGAAAATCCTGAAAAACGTTTGCACAGTATTGTAGATGTGCGTTAAAGAAAAACTCCGGGGAAAAAATGTTTTAACCCTTGCCGTGTGGACCCTCACACGGCAAGGGTTAACTGCTCGTTTGTGTCCGCGTGCTAAAAAGTTATAGTCACCTGATGATTCAAGCCGGCTTGTTCTTAGACCGGTCCCTGCAACCTCTCTCCACCTCCTCTGCAGTGGTCTAAGAATCCTTTGTGTCATCATGTTTTATACAAGTGTATAGAAATGAGAACATTACATCTGTGCAGAGGAGGAGACACATTTTAGTGCCAGGGAGTCGGCTCTGAGGTTTGGGTGAGTATATCTTTTTTTTTTTTTAGCGCCTAGACAAAAACCAGCACTTATCCCTTACAATGCGGGGGTAGCCCACTGCAGGGGTTAATAAAACGTTTCCCTGTGGTTCTTGAAGATGATTTTATATAATATGCACCCCAACACTGACTTTGTACTTGTACCATTACTGATAGAAGAAACCTTATTGTGCATTTCCCTTTGATTTTTCTTTAGGGCTGAAGGTATGGTCGGACCCGTTCTCCAGGAAGTGACGGAAGCTGCACAATAATGTAATGGCCTATGAAGCTTTCCGTTATGACAGACACATGATCACTATGGATTCTGTACAGATCTAATAAATACTGCTTTTTGCTATTTTTGATGGAATTAGTAATGTAAATATGTTTACAAATATTATTTATAGAAACATTGTAAAATGGGAAGACAGACACATAATGCAGTCATGATGCAATTGTATAAATAAATGTAATTTGTACACAAAATACTTGTGTGCCTGTTGCTTGAGCAGTGACACCAAAGCTGTTGATTAACATTACATCTGGTATACAATTCAGTGATCATTATTCTTCCTATAGTCTTCTCACTGAACTCGATCACGATGATCAAGCGGCATTAAAGAGTAGCTGAGCGAGGAGCAGAGCGGTGCCACTGTCATCCTGTCAGTTTCTGGATGACAGCGGCTGTGTGCGTGGACGAGCGGAAATTGAGTATCTCAAATCTGTGTCCTCAATTTCTTTTTCTATTTCAAATGGGAAATGTCAAGGGTCTGTTTAGACACCTTATATTTCCTTCATTTAACTGTGGCAGCGCATGGCAAAGCGTTGTGACGCATTGCCGTGCCTTGTGATACACTGTGTTGCAATTAAATATACGCCTGTATCATTTTAACACAACACCAACACAGCGCAAAAACGATTTGTTAACACTAAAAACTTATTTACAGTTTTGCATTCCTTCATTTGTTTACCATTTTGCACAAAGGCGCAATTGAAAATGGACAAATATTTGTTATTTATTAACTCAATACAGTTTTATCTTTTAGATTTAGTCTGAAAATATATTTTTTTGTGCACTGATACTGATTATAGTGTGCTTTATCAATTGAATTGTGTATTTTTATCGGTTTGATATCGATTTGATAAACATTTGCGCAGTTATCGCAGGGCCTATAAATTTAGTATCACCATCTTTTTATTCTACTGGGCCTGCGCTTTCAGAAAATATATGGTTTGGGGGGTCTTTTACAAACGCTAGCAACGGAGCAATAAGAAGTCAAGACAATGGAAAAAATTTCAAAAATGGTGTGGCCATCTGAGGTGTAAAGCGTTCCGGAGGGCTTGGCAGCAAAAGGGTTAATCATGCAGCAGCAAAGCCATAGGGCCGGGTGCTTTGTCCTACAACGAGCGCAGAGAAAAGGATTTTACGAGTATAAAAAATTCTATCTTTTTTAGTTTTGATCCACGTTAGGTAACATATCCTAAATAATGTGTACGGTTACAGCTATTTAATACCTCTCACGGTACTCCACTTTACAATGCCTTCATCTGCTTTTTTTTTTTCAAGACATTAAAGAAGAATTATGAGGCAAGTGATTTTCACTCAGCCTCATAATCTGAGCTGACCTGTGACAATGAAACTGTCACACGTCGGCTCAGTAGATCGGGAAGTGAGCGAACACATAACGGCGCTCGCTCACTTCTTGATCTATCCGTGCAGAGAGCCGTGACTATCCGAGTGTGTGTGCGATCCTCCAGCGCTGACGGGGGAGGGGGGCGGGTACAGCTGGCTCTGCCTCTAGATAGACTCACGCAGCTCGGTGGATCCAGGCATAATTGTCGGGATCCGCTCCGGCTGCGGCGTCTCAGTATACCGCGAGCTGTAGCTCGCGGTATACTGAGCTTTGGGTGACGGGAGGACGCTAGTTTGTGTCCTCCCGTTCCCCTTAGGAGAACTATGGGGAAAAGCCCTAACCACATAATTCTCCTTTTAACTTTTTGGTTCAGTCATCATCCAGGGTCAGCACATACTTCATGGACTGAGATAACAGTAATGTGCATCCTAGTACCTATGAAGTTCCTGGCTGTGTTCATAAATGTTTGACAAAAATCTGCCTCACATTATGACTTGCTGCAAAGTTACAGTGTTGCAGCCAGATCACTGAGGGAGAAGAGACTGAGGAATTGCTGCCTGTAACAGACTGATGACACCATCACAGCAAAGTCACTGACTAGAAATCAAGAACTGCTTCCTAATGATAAAAATATCAGCTTTTATGAAGACCGATACTGTTGCTGTTTATTGTGACTTGTCGGTTACTGAAAGGTTCAATTTAATAAGTGATAATAATATTATAGACCCCATAAGCAATATGACAACTCTTTGCCTTCAGAACAGCTGCAGTCCCCAGGGGGGTAGACATATAGGCTCCAGTTCTTGAAGGGACGAAGGAAGTGGAAATCTACTTCACATTCTGCCCTCCTAAACATCCCATATGAGTTTATAGACGCTCAGACCTGCTGATTGGCGAGGTTATATTTTGGCTTTCTTAACCCCAGGGTGATGTCATCTTGATTTTTTTTTTACCAGCATGTATGAGGTCACTGTCATCCCCGAATATGTGAATGGGAGGGAATAAGTGTTTGCACCTAAATATGCCCATTGACAGTTTCTGGTTGGAAAAGATTAGAATGTCTATATAAAGGGTTCTTCTGTTGATGACTATTCATGTTTAGGGTCCTGGCCACAGACAAGGATGTTTTAGTGTGGTCAGATCATACCTGCATATATATTGGGTGTTGTTTTGTTTCAATGATCACTTTATGCAATTGAACATGCCTCCAGAGACCCAGTCTGTATGAACAGTATGGCAACTTGCTGAGATGGAAGAATCCACAGACAGTGGCAATCCACCAAGAAGACTCACCAAGAAAATGAAGTTTATTTTAGACTTCGCAAGTTACAAGGATATTTTCTGGGTGTTTTCTTGCAGGTGAAAGAACATGCCTTCTACTGCAACTTTATGGAGGGAAAGCTCTTTACTCTATGGGGGTAAAAATTAAAGTAACAGATAACATGGAGAAGCAGGATTTGGCAACTAAGGGCTGGTCTAATTGTGCATAATAGGAGGGGAGAATCAGTGGAATATACCAACGCACAAATAATAGTAATACAGAACAAGAAAAGCAGGCTGCTGGAGGCAGCACAGGTGAACTTAGTTCTGTTATATGTCTTTATATGCGTTAGCGGCCTGTATACGACTTGCAGTGGTCCTAGGTGCTGTTTTAAAATGGCACAGGGAAGGCAGCTACCTGTCCTATACTATTTTTCAATACCACCAGAAATCAGAAGATCCAGTGGGTCCCTGCTGGTTTGTAGGATGGAACCGCCAGCTGTCAGTGACATCCAGCACTCAGCCCAAAAGCTGAAACGAACGAGCTCAATCCGAAGCTGTCCCCCACAGTACTTTTCCTCCACAAGATGTCCTTAGTCTTCCAGGCTGAATGACCGCTAGCATTATTCCATCCATTTTCTTTGAGCCCAGGCTGTCATGTCCCCAACCCAGCCTGTGACAGGTAAGTGAGGGAGAAGCAGCACAGTGATGAGTTCATCTTTCTGTTGCTTTCTGCTCTTCCTATTACCATGTTTCAGCAGTGGAATTGATTGGTTCCCTGTGCTGTCTCTCCTACTCCGTTCTTGCTGTACAGGAGACTGAGAATCTTGTGCCCGGTCAAATTCAAGTACAAACACTGTGCAAAAAACTGTGCAAAAATGTATAAATTTAATAATATAAAGGAACACAGAGCTGCATTAATTTGTCCTTTATATGAATAAACGAGAATGAACTGTAATAAAATCTGATATCATAATCACCAACAGATGGAGCAAGCAGCAAACATTTCTCTGGCTTGACTTTAAATACCACAGCTGATTTTCTATTGCTACTAGTTTACTTTGTGAGCTATGAAAAGATAAATGGAAATTCTAGCTTCAATTTTTTCCTCTTTATTATGCTAAGGCAGTTCGCAAACAGGCCTTAGGTTCCTTGTGATAACTGGTAGGTGCCAATAAAGTATATTATAAGTAACTTAAATGGCTCTAAAATACATTCAGTATTCATGCAATAAGCCACACATTCATTCTTGAATCATTTTATCAGGGAATATTGTGACCGTGGATGAAAAAAACAGAACATTTCTAAGGTCAGTTTTCTTTATATAAAGCACAACAAATGTAAGGAAGACCAGATGGCTGCTTGTAACATGAGTGAATTGTATTCATGATCTACATTGACAACCTAGCCTTGGAGACTTTAAAGGGAACCTGTGCTTCCAAGTTCCTTTGGTGGTAGTAATGCCTAACATCTGGACAAATATTTTCCTGAAAAGGTCTGTAATGCCTGAATAGGCTCTTTCAGAGGGATTTATATAACCAGATGAAGGTCCTATAGTCAAGATTGATCTTTAATGGGTGGCATCAAGTTTTGTCAAGTCCATTAGAGAATCGTTTAACTAAAGGGTCTGCCAAAAAGAGTTCCATTCAGAAACGTGTTTGAGTTCTGATAGCTACAGTATACTCTTGAAGGATAAGTGCAGGTTTACGATTTTTAAATGCTTGGGAATCTGAACATTTTTGAAGATGCTTGTTATTTCCTTTTGTAAATCTTTTTATGGTCCTGATGATCTGTGTCTGCTGAAATCAGCTGCAGTCACTTTGGGTATTCTGGAAGCTGTGGGCGCCAGTTGCTGTCAGGATACAATAGCTGGCAGGGGAGATTGCACTGTTTAGCTGGGATGGGGGAATCGAGCGGTTCTCTCTTGTTCAGCCCACTGGCTACATGAGAAAAAACTATACATGTATGGCTAGCTTTAGTAAGGACAGCTGCAAATAAAATCACTTGTAGGACATACAGTCCATGTACACCAGACAATTGTCTTGACTGAGGGAAGAAAAAGGCAAGAACTATTTGCTCTGATGGGTCACATTTACAGTTTTAACAGGAAGAGCCGATCCGAAGACCAGTGTTAAAGATGAACTCAATTCCCAGTCTCCAGAAGAAGTAATCCTGTGACTGTCCCAACTCTTACAATGTACTGCTGTCCAAAGAGGAGGATTTATCTGGGTTTATTACATTTCTCTTTGATGAGAAAATCTCTGATCCCACCTTCCCTGGTTATGTAGACAAATTTAATTATATTGTCTGATTAGTTCAAGATATCCATATTCTTGATTACAAGTTCTAGGTCTTTTTAAATAAATGACAAACATTCTATTTGACATGTTCATGGTGGGAACCAGTAAACTTGTATGTTGGAAAGACCTTCCTGACAAGTCCGAAGATGATAACCACCATCGACAGTTGGATCTGGTCTCTTGAGTGATAGTCATATAGTGGTCACAAGAAGAAATGTTGCTGTCTTGAAGATAATCAGTTGTAAGGCTCTGATGTAGGGTCTGGTAAATTCCCATTCTTTGTAGTTACTTTCATGCACTCCTCCACCTTTATGACATCTTAAGAGTTTGTTGTGCATTTAATGCGGCACTAAACTCCGGAGTTAAATCTTAAAAATGTATTCAAATTCCTCACCTATTAACATGAATCTTATGTGTGTATCACTCGGCTGTAGATCCTCAAATCATCTCTGAATTGATGCTGTCACTGTCCTTCCTTCTGGAGGGTGGCTACTTTACAACACATGCAGGGACCATGGGGAACAAAAGTAGTCACCGCTCCAAGCTCACTCCTGTGATGGACTACAATCCCAATACAAATGAGTAAACTAAACATGAGATTGTAGTCCATCACAGGAGAGAGTTTGGAGTGGTGACTACTTTACAACACACATAGGCCATGGGGAACAAAAGTAGCCACCCCCCAGAAGGAAGGACAGTGTCAGCACCAATACAGAGATGATTTGAGAATCTACGGTCGAGTGATACACAAATAAGATACATTTTTGTTATTAGTTAAGTGACTTGAATGCATTTTTAAGATTTAACGCCTGTGTAGCGTCACTTTAATTTTTAAGGCTTCATTCCCCATGATGTTGTAAAGATATCCAAGGTCAGATATATATGTTTTGCCCCTTTGCTTGAGACTAGAATGCTTTGGAGTAAATTATATCATTTAATTATAGAAATGGCTCTGCAGTTCCTAATCTGCCAACTCTAACATCAACACTAAAGTATATAGTTTTCTGTTTTTTTCCCCCTTTTATAACACTTGGAAATCCAGCCACTAAAACCTTCCTTGTCCTAGTGTGACAGTGCTCACTCACCGTACTGTATCTGTACTTGTCACCCTAGGCTGTTCTGATTTGGACTGTGAGGCTAGGTTCACACCTAGGCGATTTATCGCGCGATATTGCGCAAAACACAGATGCACATTGAAGTCAATGAAGGCTGTTCACACCTTTGCGGTTTGTCGCACGACCGAAATCGCCTGTCGCGTGAAAAGGCATCCCATAGACATTTCTATGCATTGAAAACCGCACGATAAAACGATTGAAAATGTGCAATAATCGCGTGAAAACAGCTCAGCATCTGAGGCTATGTTCACACCTAGGCGATTCAGATGCCGAGCTGTTTTCGCGCAATTGTCGCACGTTTTTCAATGCATAGAGATGTCTATGGGACCCAAACAGCGCGACAACCGGCCGAAAATAGCTCCTGCACCTTTTCGTGCGACAGGCAATTTTGGTCGTGCGACAAACCGCAAAAGTGTGAGCAGCCTCCATTGACTTCAGTGCGAATCTGTGTTTTGCGTGATATCGCGTGACTCAAACCGCGCGATAAATCTCCTAGTTGTGCATTGGCCCTGAATCACTTAGGTGTGAACCTAGCCTAAACACCTCCCCTCTATCATGTTCATTGCATAAGAGGGAATGTTGTGTAGTTCACAAAAGAGAGTTTGAAAAGGTGATTACATTGTTTCAAAGTTAATTTCAGTACATTTCTGGCATGGATAACAGGTATTTTTCTGTAGTTGCGGGAAAAAAAGAAAACAAATGCAGCCATCACATCTCAGAACTGCTGAGCTGCATATATTACATTTTTATTCTTGGGATTATTGTAGATATACTTTTAATTGCCTTGCTGGGTCAGAATGATTACAGTGTGGACAGATATGCCCTCTTGCTTAGGGACTTAATACTAAATGAAACAAATAATTACTTTTTTAAGGGGAATGCTTATAGCACATTTAACTGTTGAAATCTGGCAGGATTTTTCTTAGATGAACCCTGACTGATTAAAAATAAAATCTCAGCACTTAAACAGTTAGTTGTTAACTGCTGCAACCCCTGAAAATAATTTATCCTCAGCTGATGCTTGGTACCAAACATCTACTGTCACGTTTCCTAGTTTTGTTTTAAAGTATTGGATGAAATGTTCATTTTCTGGAGGTCAGGAAGTTCTTCTGCCTTTGGCATTAGTGCTGTATTTTAAGCATGAGAAATAATGAGATTCTGTCTCATACAATCCACTTTTGGAGTGTTGCTGGAAGCCCACCCTTTGATCCACAATGTACTTCTAGACACAGCTCTGAGAACGCTCTCTAGACCAATGAGAACAGATTTGTGAGACCTCGATGACTGCGTCTTTTAAAACTAGTTAACTGTGTTACTGTACCTTTATTAAAAAAAGTTTCTGTTTCTCCTAAACAATAAAGGACTTAAATTTAGACTTGGACTAGCCTGCCATGTGTCGGAATTATATCTGTCAGCTTGGCCGCAGTACACACTTCCACAATCCAGGTTTCTGAAACCTCAGTGGAACCAGAGGAATGTGGATTCTGAGCCCAGTATTTGCTTATCATTCTTACAAAGATGTGATTTAAGGAAGCAAAGCACCAGCACTATTTAAATGTATGGAAAAGAAAACTATAATGGTTTTGAGTCAATTTAACATTTTGTTAAAGTGTATGAGTTCTGAGCTTCTAAGGAATGTTTTATTTTGTTTTTACTTTTTGTTCATTGTTTTAACAGTATATTAAATCTGTATTTTTAAAAATAAACATTATATTAAAGGAGAACTATGGAATTAGGGCTTTTCCCCATAGTTCTCCAAAGGGTAACGGGAGGACACAAACTAGCGTCCTCCTGTCAACCAAAGCTCAGTATACCGCAATCTACAGCTCGCGTTATACTGAGATGGCGCAGCCGGAACGGATCCCGACAATTATGTCTGGATCCACCCAGGTGCGTGAGTGACAGCTGGCTCTGCCTATCAAGAGGCAGAGCCAGTTGTACCCGCCCTCTCCCCCGTCTGTTCCACCAGTCAGCGCTGGAGGATCTGAGCGGGGAGGGGGAAATCCAGTCTCTCCCCTGTCACGGCTCTCTGCCGGCACAGGATCGAGAAGTGAGCGAGCGCCGGTATGTGTTCGCTCACTTCCCGATCTACTGAGCCAACCAGTGACAGTTTCATTGTCACAGGTTGGCTCAGATTATGAGGCTGAGTGAAAATCACTCACCTCATAAATCTCCTTTAAGGGTGCATCTATGACAATGTGTCTGTGAAGGTTCTCTCTATTCAGAAACTAGTTGGATGACCAGTGAAACATCTTCAAGAAAAATACAGCAAGTCCAGTTGCTTTGACTTATTTTTTACAGATTTACCTATGACAATGGTTATACAAACAATGTTGGGTTTTCTGCAGCTGGTAGAGTGCCCTCTCTAAGGAAACTCCGTATGGCCTTGTCTGAAAACCACTGTTAGGGAGGAAGTCACTCATCTGACTTCATCCGAATAAGTCATATGACGTATTCAATCGTGTATTTACAGTATAAATATTTGTAAAATGGACCATTAAAATGCATGGTCAGGCAGGTCCCCCCTCCCTCCCCTGTGTAAAATCCCTAGATAAAAAATGAAATATACATTATCAGTAAAAACAAAAAAATTAAGTTTCCTGGTTCCTTTTTCCCTCCGACCCCTATACCCCTATGAGTTCTGCAGAGATGTAAGGGTTCGAGGAATGAAACAGGGCACAAGGTCTGCTTTAAATTTCAAGTGCATGCACATTTGTTTCTGTATAGCTTTATTCTTATTTCATAACTTTTTTCCATCTTCATCTGTGCTTATGCCTAATTCCTTAAAAATGACTGCAGAACTTTAGGATAAAATAGTGCCGTAGCAATGCAGTGTATATCGAGCTTGAGCTATTGCACTTTGTAACAAGAGATTTTTATAGCATCTAAGAAGAGATAGGTAAACATATGAGAAGGATGCCTGTGTTCCTTGCCATGCCCGGGCTCTTTCTCCCAACTCCTACATCACTGATGAGTTCTGCAGTGATGTAGCGGGTCAGAGGAAGGAACAAGGACACAGTGGGGGACACAGGGATCTAATCTAAGTTTTGAATGTCAAAGAGGCTGACATTCAGAGATGTGGTAGGAGAAACAAGCAGGCAGGGAAGTTAGTTTACGTTGTCTTCTATTGTGAGGATCTTTTGGCTTAAAATATTTAGAGACCTGACAAGGTCTCCTTAAATCCCAACACAGCTTCAAATAAAAAAAACTAGCTGATTTACTGCTCCAGTCATCCAGCAACAGGCCTCCTTGTGAATGATGCCCAATGTCTTTCAACCCACTTCCCTCAAGCGCAGGGCATGCCTCCTGGGGTTACATCATCAAGCGACCCCTGGCTTACAGCCTTCAGGACCTATAAATACCACAATTCTTCTATGCTTGAGATCTCTTCCTACGTATACCCTGCTAGCACTCCAAACATATAACAAAACAAACATAAAACAAAAAAACGATAACTGCAGCACTGTGTTCCTTACATATTTATTATATTCAGTGTATTAGAAAACTTACCACAATATAGGTAACTATGTTACAAAATATGAGACTTCTATAATCCAATAGGTTAAAAATATAGGTACAACATGAATCAATCACAATGTGTACACATATTATTCCATAGCGCTGTGACTTAATAGATCCCCTTCAGCCAACAATCAGATACACTGTGAAATGTCACATCCACTATGTAATTTGTGAAACCAAATAGTATGCAACCTCCACTTACACCTTTATGATCAGACACATTTAGGACCTACCCACTAGTGGAGGAAGAGGAGGAAGAGGATCAATAATATCATGTAGAGCTACACCCAGACTCTAAGTGGGCCAGTGATACAGTGTGAACATGACCCTTTACCTGTGTACCATTGCTCCCTCATTGTCCAATCAGCAGGTGATTGTGGGTATGTGACCAAACTTGAATCTTTAGATGCGATAGACAAAAGTTAGGTCACCATCTGGGCTCTTATCTCTACCAGAGGCATTCGGACCATAAGATGGGCTGAATAAACTTACCATTCATCTGGCAGGTTAAACAATTCCATACCTCCCAAATTCCTGAGATAGAAAATGGGGATACCTTGCAGCACAATATATTTTGTGAATGGACATACCCTTGCCACGCCACCAGGTATGCGGACCATAAAAAATGTACGCTGCCTGGCAAAAAAAAAGTCATCCCCCAGATTTAGCTAAGCAAAAAGGTAAGAGCCTTCCATTGGATAAATTACTGCAGTGATTAATATGTTTAATATGGCAACACATGAGGTCAGCTGCCTACCTGTCTATACTGAATGACCAGGTTTTTCCATCAATGGATGTTTTCTTCCCTGATGACAATGCCAGGATTCATCGGGCTCAAATGGTGAAAGAGTGGTTCAGGGGAATATGATACATCATTTTCATACATGGATTGGCCACCACAGAGTCCAGACCTTAACCTCATTGAGAATCTTTAGGGTGTGCTGGAGAAGACTTTACGCAGTGGAACAACTCACTCATCATCACTACAAGATCTTGGTAAAAAATGAATGCAACTCTAGATGGAAATAAATGTTGTGACATTGCATAAGCTAATGATGCCATGGTGAATGCCTACCATAATCAAAGCTAAAGGTGATCCAATTAAATATTAGAGCAGTGGCTCTCAACCTGTGTAACCTCAGGACCCACATTTGTCCTTGGTCATTAATTCGCAACCCAAGTTGCACTGCAATGAAACACACGACATTGTGGTACCGTTTGTTCCGTTGCGGGCGATTAAACTGTGGGCAGTTTGGGGTACTATTCAAATGAATGGCAATGCAACACACCTCCCACACCAGAACGCATAGTAGCTGCGATTGCGTGGTACAGTGCGTTAATTGCACAGGACTGTTCAATTAATACACTGTACCAGTGTGAACGGGCCCTTAAAAACATTGACAGACACAAACAACCACAGATACAATCTCACACACATCCCTAGCTTACGAGAACTGGAGTGGATCCTCAGCCTGGGGTCCAGTGTGAGCTGCTGTGCTGTGACGAAGCTCCATCCATATGTGCATTGCTTGTACAACTCCCTTGTGCACCATGTAGAGGGGCCAGGAGCCAGAATGTGACATCACTCCGGTCCAGGCACCTCTAGAGGGCACGCGAGGGAGTTGTAAGCAATGCATGTATGGATGGAGCTCCCTGGCGGCCATTGCTCCGGCCCAGCCCACCTCAAGCTGACATTTGGTGCCGGGCAGCATATTTTTAATGGCTGCTTTGCGCCAGAACTGACATTGCTGCGCTAGGGGGAGGCTAAGGAGCTTCTCACCTAGAAAAGTGGAAGCCAGGTGGGGACCCCCTGAACATAGGGTCGCAACCCACTTTTGGGTCACGACCCACCAGTTGAGAACCAAGGTATTAGAGTGTGTGACTTTGTTTTGGCCAGGCAGTGTATATGATTGGCTAAACCTAGAATTGTTGTTGTCCACCATCACTTTTCCGTTATATTGTTTTCCAAATATCAAACAAGATGATTAACAGGTAAGATAAAAGTTTTAGTGCAGAATAACACTATTAGTAGTTGAACACTACATTTTCATAGATATCTTTATATCAGACGCAAAAGAGGGACAACTGAGGAGATAAGAGGGAACCATTTTGGTTCCAAATGAGGGACAGTCCTTCCAAATGAAGAACAGTTCGGAGGCAGGCGGTACTCAAATGTTCTTCCGCTATGTACTTACCTGTGTGTCTAGATCTTAGCTTTGAACCTGAGGCAGCCAAATGATTTCTAGACCTAGATGGGCCGGTAAAGCTGTATGTGTGACAAAGTGATCAAAGTGAATTACAATACATTAAGCTCAGGTTAGCAGGCATGAGACCTCACATTTTGTTAAGCTACACTGTCTATATTTTAGTGAAAAACGTGCAGTTTTACACCTGGAAATAGATTTGCCAACAATTTTGCGTGCAATTGTATCATCACCTTATTACGAAAAATAATGTCTTTTTCTGCCGTTGATATCAAGATGCTGTCTAGAAATGTTTTAAATCTCCCGAGAGACTCATATTCATTCTCTCTTTTCCACAATATTAATCACTGGCATTCAGCGGTGCAGCAAAGCTGGTTTATTTCCTGACAAATCTTATGAGGTTTGAAGCAAATCCAACTGACATATTATTTTCCACATATTTCACTGAATAGCAGAGCTGCAATGTCATATAAAATTAAGGGAATCTGCCTAACTGAAGAGCAGAACTAGAATCCAGAGTTTGTGGATGGCTCTGTGGTTTAAGACACATAAACAATTAATACTTACCCATAGAGAAAGCCGCAGTCAAAAGAAAATAAAAGAAGGTTCTTCCCAAGCAATTACAGTATGAACAAAACAGTCGGCTTGTAATACTTTTTTACTTCTTTATAGCCAGTTTTTGGTTCTTCTTGTGTCTCCCATGCACTGTGAGGACTCATTTCTAAAGTCTGAGACTCAGATTTTCTATACCGATAATTAGGCGTCTGGAAAATCTAAACTGTAGTCCTTGTCCCACGTAAGACCCCGTTCACATGTAGCGACATACCTTTAGAGCGGCCGGGATAGCGCGACTTTCGGGGCGACGTTCCAGCGACGGTAGCGCGACCTTCTCCGTCGGCCTCCATAGAAAAAAAGCAAAATCGCGCAAAATCCGCCGAAAAAAGGGTCCGGTAGAAGCGACTTGCAACCGCGACACGCGACATGGAGTTAAGACAGATTGTAACCAGGATAGTTGCGCTAGGATATATTTACAGAAATTAACCAGCTGCAGCAATATCTATCAACGTGATCAAGTGTAAGCCGGGGTGCTGCGCTTGGTTGTGTGTGCTCCACCTTTTAATTGGTCTTTAAGTTGTGTGGAAATGTGAAAATATCACAAACTAAATACAGTGCCAGTGATCAAATCCTAATTGCGGCTGTATAATGAAAATACAAGTCGAAAAAAGGAAGGTAAATGTGTTCGTGAATAAAAATTAAATATTATTAAATATTAAGTTAACAATGTAAATATCGTGAAATATGTGTAGCATGTGTAAATAAATAAAATATAATATTGTCGTGTGAAAACAAGTTATATTGTGAATAATAAATAAATAAAAAAAATCTGGTTGAAAATTGTGTAAACGGGTGAATTATTCCATCTGGCAATCAAAAATAAAAAATAAAAATATGAATAAAAATGGAATAAAAACTAATTGTATGGCCAGTCAATGGCTACAAGCCAAAGTGCACAAAAATCTTATAAAAAGAAATCTACTGATATAAAAGGTGAACAAAATATCGTGTATATAGAGGTGTATGATCGGGGATTGTAAGCAGCAAGATACTACCGTATATACTCGAGTATAAGCCGTCCCGAATATAAGCCGAGGTACCTCATTTTACCACAAAAAACTGGGAAAAGATATTGACTCGAGTATAACCTCTGAGGACTCATCAATAGAACTATAATAAAAGACACTTGACCAATGTTGCTCGGAGGAAAATAGTATCTTGCTGCTTACAATCCCCGATCATACACCTCTATATACAGGGTACACTATATTTTATTCACCTTTTATATCAGTAGATGTGTTTTTATAAGATTTTTGTGCACTTTGGCTTGTAGCCTTTGACTGGCCATACAATTAGTTTTTATTCCATTTTTATTCATATTTTTATTTTTTATTTTTTACCTTCCTTTTTTCGACTTGTATTTTCATTATACAGCCGCAATTAGGATTTGATCACTGGCACTGTATTTAGTTTGTGATATTTTCACATTTCCACACAACTTAAAGACCAATTATAAGGTGGAGCACACACAACCAAGCGCAGCACCCCGGCTTACACATGGAGTTAAGACAGCTCCATTGAATAGCATTGGCCGGTGACTTCTCGCGATATCGCGCGGCAAAAATGCGCGATATCGCGGCTGAAATCGCGCGATACGTCGCTACATGTGAACGGGGCCTTACACCAGTGCATATATTATGACAGCCATAGAGACATCTTAACTCTCCGGGAGTCTCCAGCTATTAGTTAGTGGCTCCCGGACACCCGGGAGAGAAACATTTTCTCCCGGAAAGGTTCATTCTGCTCTATCTAGCAGAGTAAACCTTTCTGTGCTGTCTGTTTTGTTTTTTTCTGACATCGGGGCTGCCGGCTGCCATCAGTCAGAAAAAAACGGCATAGGAACTAATAGCTAGATTGCTATTGGCTATTTCAATTTGCAATAGCCAATAGCAGACTAGCTATTGCACCCACCCATTGCTGCTGTCAATCAGCAGAGGTGGACCTGAAGTTCTCCATCAGGTCCACTTCTGTTGATTGACAGCAGCAGAGGGTGGGTGCAATAGCCAGCTTGCTATTGGCTATTGCAAATTGAAATAGCCAATAGCAATCTAGCTGTGAGTTCCTATGTTGTTTTATTTTTTTTGTCCTGACGGCAGCAGCTGCTAGAACACTAATAAAAACAGCAGGTAGCAAAGGAAGCATTAGCTTCCCCGTGGAGAGGGGGGAGGAGTTGACAGAGGGCACCTCCCTGAAATGAGAAGGGCACCTCCCAGAAATGACTTATTTCAGGTTGGGATCCCTGGCCATAGAGCCTCCAGAGCTGCAGACAGAGACTAGATATGGTCTGTGCCAGCCACCCCTAGGTCAAAAGCATATGTTGTTATCGTTAGCCACACCCATATCTAAATGAATCCCCTCCTCTTAGTTGCATGAGCCCTTGATAAATATTTGGAAGGGGAAAGTACCTTTTTAAATAGACTGAATTATGTTCTTGGTCTATGTTTTTATGTATTTTTGGGGTGCAGACATTGATCTCGGCCCATTGAAAGGACACACCATATGGAATGACAAGCATACCTCATTCGTTTATTAAACATAATAAAACAGCTCATGTTGGATTTTATTAATCAACAGAAAAATGTGTTTATCAGGGACATTGATATCAAGCCTGAAGAATGTTGATACTGAGCAGAGTTTTGGCTTGCTGTGTCTGTTACTGAGTAATGGGCTTGTGTTTATTCCTCTAAAAATGTAAGAAATAATTGGAAAACAGATTATAAATGTTGTTTCTTTTGCTGCAAAGGCTACAGAAATGAAGGCCACAAGTGTTCCCAGAGTACACCCCTGGAAAGTGTCTGAGACATGGAAGAATGTCATATGGAACGTCTTGCTGTAGGAATGTAATACAGACTTTATATGGAGAAAGCAAATTATTTGCTCACCTTGCAAATTCTCGTCAGGAAAATCAGACTGGAGAGAGTGACATTCTCAAACGGCCTGGTGTCCTAACTAGTGAAAGTTGCCACCTCTACATTTCAATTGATGTTTTGTAGTAATTCTGTGTATGATGTGTTTAATGATGATTTTTAATGCCACCCCTTACATCAGTTTTAGGTTCAACCAGGGCCATCCCTATAATGAGGCAGTTGTTGCAGCAAGGCCGCACTGCTGCAGAATGTTTGTGCCGCCCCCTTTCTAGCCAGAGCGCCCCAGGTTGCTAAGAGCCAGGCAAGGAGATGTGTAAGTGCCATATATATCTCTTAGCACAGCTCTTACAACCTGGGATGCTCTGGCCGGCTTGTCAAACACCTGGCAACCAGTGACGTCACTCAGACAGTGATGTCATTGGCAACCAGTGTTATCGCTCTCTCAGTAATTATCACAATATCACAATCTCCAGTGGCTTCAGAATCTTAAAGTGGAAATTCAACCAAAACTGTTTTTGGTAGTTTTGGATGGAGTGAGAGAGGTTGAAAATGTCTGTCAGATGATGATTATTATTATTGTATTACTATCTCTGCCCGTTTTGTGAAGAGTTCCCCTCCTTTCCTGGCTCGGGGACAGAACAGAAAGTGACCGGAAATCTCTCCAATCTTCGGGAAAACATAGGTGTCCCAGTTGGTAGAGTTTCCCTCTACTGATGTTCTGATGACAGTAAAATTGGAGGATTCCTGTCACTTTCTGTTGCAATGACAAAATGTGCACAGTGGCTTAGTGGTTAGCACTTCTGCCTTGCAGCACCGGGGGTCCTTGGTTCTCGGTCAGAACACAATCTGCAAGGAGTTTGCATGTTCTCCATGTGCTTGTGAGGGTTTCCTCCGGGTACTCTGCTTTCCTCCCACACTCCAAAGACATGCTGGTGGATAACTGGCTCCTGTCTAAATTGGCCCCTTGTGTATGTATGTATGAATGTATGTATGTGAGATAGGGACCTTACACTGTAAGCTTCTTGAGGGCAGTGACTGATGTGAATGTGCAACTATGTAAAGCACTGCGTAAATTGTCAGCACTATATAAATACCAATAATAAATAAAAATAAGAGACATCAACAAAACTCTGTCACACAATCACATCTTTTATCACTCTACGCAAAACAAGAAAAAAAAGGTTTAGGCTGGAATTCTACTTGAACAATTGCTGCTTTCTTATATATGTAGATCCTCCCTAAGGCCCCAATCACACATGTGGCACACATGAACACACGTTGCCAGTATGAATGTTTTGCCGTGAGTCAGTACAGGGCAGCCCATTGAAATGAATGGGCTGCCCTGTACAGTGAAGAAGCTCACGCAGCAGTTTGAGCTGCAGCTTCATGTGTTTTTTGGAGCTTTGATTGCATTGTTAACAGCAACTCTAGTATGTATTCCTATTACAATGCTGATGTTATAACAGGAGAGTGTATGCTTGGACTATACAACTCCTTTAACCTCTTGCCGTCCGCCCGTAGTAAAAAAACGGACGGACGGCACTGCAGCATCTGCGGGTTGCCGTCTCCAGACGGCAATTTTTTTCTGCTCGCGCGCGCCCCCTAGCGGGCACGCACGGGCAGAAAAGACCCGCCCAATGCGAACACCCGGTACCGGGTGTCACACATATAGGCGATCAGCGGGTCCATAGCCCAACATTCTATTCTATTCCACTCACTGGTCACTTGAGGGCAGTATTGCCCATTTTTCTGGCAACAAATGATAGTCTTTTGCATGTAATTTGTGTAAGGCTGCAAAACTTATTATTGGCATTAACACTCTTCATATCCTCAAGGTGGAAAAAACATTTTATGTACGAAACCACATAATGGCTACCTGTTATTTAGCAAATAAAAATGGACAATTCTTTATTTAAAGTCTTTTCCAGTTATGTTGTAAAAAGTCCTCAAGCCGCATGAAACATTAAGAAATGTCAATTGAAAAGGAGTGTTTGGCTGGGTAGAGGGATCCCGTATCATCCATAATGTTTTATATCATTGGATAAAAAACAATACAGGTATTTTGGATTAGACACAAAGACGTTTAATTACACTGTGAAGTGCAGCAAATTACGTTCAACAACGATAACATTTACACAAGTTATTTTTGTTATGGTCATGCAGAATTACTAAATAAATAGATGAAGAAGGACATTTAAAAAAATATTTAATGAGTTTAGAGCTTGTTCATGTAGTGGACTTTGCAACTTCCATGGTGCGCGGGCTTATACTACAGAGAGAGAGAGAGAGTAGAAAAAGCACATATAAACCTCATATGTACAAACCTCAGCAAATCATGTTATGAGAGAAATACAGGGATTGTGATTGCTGACCTCAGCCTGAAAACACTAGTTAGCAATGTTCTTTTATGTTTTTAAAAGAAAGAAAGACAACAAACGAAATAAATATGAAATAAAAAATGAAGGCGTGGCCTGAGCCGCTGAACATGGCCGACGTGTGCTGATTCAGCTCCTCTTCCCCTGGGCACCTGTCGCCGCTTTTTGCTAGCTATCATCATCGGACCAACCCCAAACCATCCCCACTACGATCCCGGACTCGTTCTCTCAAAAAATGAAAAAGGTCAGTATACAATACAATCAAGTGCAAAAAAGGAAAAGACACAAAGTAATATAATGATGATTATTGTTATTATTAATATACAGGATTTAGATATTGCCAACAGTTTGCGCAGAGCTTTACAATATAAGAAAGACATTACAGTTACAATACAAATCCAGACAGTATGGTATGGAGGGTCCTGTCCAGGAGAGCTGACAATCTAAAAGGGAGGGGCAAGTGATACAATAGGTGGTGGCTTTGTGGGAAGGAGTTGTTTGAAAGAGTAATAGTTCAGCTGTTAGGTTGAGGTGGGATAGGCTTCCCCGAAGAGGCAGACAGAGTAGGAGATAGATGGACATGTTGGGGTAGGGAGTTCCAGAGGATGGGAGAGACTCTGGAGATATAAAGAACACTAAATGAAATAAAATAAACTAAACTACCTTAACTACCTCCACTAAAAAAAAAAAAGAAATAGCCCAATGTGATAGCAATAAAGTTTAAAAGTGTAAAAAAAGTTTTTTTTAAAATGAAAGTTGCATATAAAATATTTTTTTGAAGTCCCCTGCCCCCATATACACACACATGCAAACGCGCGTCGGGTGCGCCTACATGCGCCTACATGCGAAATCGATGCTTGCGCTGCACATGCTACATATCACTGTGAACGTCAGAGTGCGAACAATAATTCTAAGGCCATTAATCACTGTTAACACTTAACTGATGAGTGGCAAAAGCTTCTAAGGTGTTGCCTATGGCCAATTTTAAGGCTTGACATGTTTGGTGTCTATTTACCTGACGTGACCCCGTCTCTTATATTTTGCCCAAGAAATTGTGTAATAATAAATGTTTCTAGATGGGTTTCTTATCTCACTTCATACACAAAAATATGGGCAGTGTTAAAACCATATAAATGCAGACACACAATCACATACACCCATACACACATACTGTAGGTTGAACCAGAAGGACCCTTGTCTTTATTCAACCTTACCTACTATGTTACTATTTTACTGTTATATAACAAAACATAGCAAAAGCAGTTTTTTTTTCAATGTTTGCTACTTTTGTTTCTATAGTAAAAAATATATAACCCCAGTGGTGATTAAATGCCACTAAAAGAAAGCTCTATCTGTCCTAAAAAAATAAATAACATTTGTTTGGGTACTCTGTTGGATGAATGAATAAATGTCAGTCAAATTACCTCAGCGCTAAATACTGAAAAATGGCCTGGACAGGAAAGGGGTGTTACACCGCGGTCTTTAAATGGTTAAAGTGAACCTTTTTTCAGACCATGCACATTAAAGTAATAACATATTTTGAACAAGCAGTACAAGTTTTTTTTTAAAGCCCTCAGTCAACTCTGTAGCTATAGGCAATGCGGAGAGATTCATCTTCAAATTTTGTAACAGAGGCTCTGAAATCACAATTCATTTCCCCTTTACTTTTTATTTCTGCAGAATTGTGACATCCTGCCAGCTCTCCAATGTAAACAGACAGCAGGTGCTGCGAGCTGCTAGGAACTGACTGGAACCTTACTGCAGAGTCTCTAATCTCTGAGGATGTTTGAGGATGAATCACTTTACAGTACAAGCAGCTACAGAGGTTAGTGATGGATGGTTTAAAAGCTCTTTTACTGCTGGTTTAGAATATGTAAAAACTTGAATGCCCATAGACTGAAGACAGGTGCACTTTAAGATTAAATGTGAAAAGCATATGTTATTTCATACTATTTGCATGTTCTGCAGCTCAGTAGAATGTGCTCTATGCTTTATTACCTTTTGAATAATAATCCTTTGTGCTATTGATACCACTAGGAAACATATGCTATAAATGTATGAAAACATCACTAATATACTGAGAACCAATTTTGTTGTGCGTGAATATCTTTCATTCCTTGTCTTCAGGTAACTTGCCCTTTTTATGGTTTTCAGCCTAACCAGATGAAAACAGGAAATAAGTATTTCACTCCTGACCCTCTTACCTGTGTCCTCATAGTGTGCAGAACAAAGCACAGGTGACACAGATGATAAAAATGTGCATGTTGTTTATATACTGTTATTGTTGCTATAGTAACCTGTAAAGATGTCCTTTACTTCCCCAGACTTAGTCAATGTCAGTGGTCAGAATAAATCTTCTGCTTGAAAAGGTTTCTGAAACTGCAATGTGATTTCGCTTTCTAGTTACAATTCTATTGTCTAGAGGAAAAACACCTCTAAGGGTTGTGCACACAGATTATTAGAATATGGTTAACACTATGGTAAGATGTTTATTGTCTGCCTTTCATGGTTTACAAAGCCCTCAACCCTAAGGGGTCTACTTATAAACATTGGTAATTGGCCGTGTGAATTACATACGTATATACTTACATACTAGGTACAGTGGAACAAAGACACACGTCCATCTAGTTCAACCTATGTGTGTGTGTGGGTGTTTGTGTAGTACCTTGTATCTTTGTATATTTAGTGAGCTAAAAAAAACAAATTTAACAGTTTCTTGAAGTTATCAATGCTATCAGCGGATACTACTGACTGTGGAAGGGAATTCCACATTTTTACTACTCTTTAATTACTGGTTCAATACAGTCTTCATGACTGCAATAAAACCAAGTATTGGTATGTGAACTACCTTTGTGTGCTCATTGTTGGAAGCGGAACCACATAGCGACAAAGACCATATTTTATTAATGCATCCACCTATGGGCCAGAGAAAAACATTACTTCAAAAAGAAACCAAGAAAAGTACAAGGGCTCTTTGAAGCTTGGGAAAGTTTACTAAATCCCAACCTTTGCCAATAAATTTTTTGCTAGAGCGGGAAAAGGCTTGAACCCCTGTCATATTTTTATTTCTGCTTGTGTCACCATTTGGGACATTTTGACATATTTCCTGTTTGTTGAAAAGACGTCATAGAGAATTTGAAGTGGCAGGAATTTCTACTACAGTGTTACTGGTAAAGCGGGGAAGGCTTAAAACCTTACTTTTCATTGAATAGAATGTTATCTAAAGCACAAATAAACCCTAATACTGCAGGTTCAATCTGCATATACAGTGCTCAGCATAAATGAGTACACCCAGCAGATTTGTCAGAAAACCTTTACTTTCCTTTCAGAATCAACATTTCTATGGGACACTATACTACAAAATACTCCCACAAATGCGGGCCATTGATTGCAAGATTTGTATAATTATTCATTAAACAGGTGTCCAGCAGACAGGTGATTATAAAAGGGTGTTACTTAACAAAGAAAACCCCTTCCCATTTCATGCTGTCAGCAATGGCACCACATGGAAGAGAAATGTCATAAGGCCTGAGAAAGAAAATAACTTCTTTACACAAGAAAGGTGAAGGCTACAAGAAGATCAGCAAAATTATACTTATCAGTCAGAATACTGTAGCAAAAGTGATACAAAAATGTAACAAAGATGGAACTGCAACCATCTCATAGAGACGTCCAGGACGTCCACGGAAGTTAACACCTTGACAGGAGCGACTTCTGATGAGAAGGGTTGAAGAAAATCGCCATGCAAGTTCACTGCAGTTAGCTAAAGAAGTAGAAAGCCAAACTGGGGTGATTGTTTCCCATGACACAATACGGCGTACACTGCAGAGGAATGGCATGCATGGGTGTCGTCAAGAAAGGAAGCCTCTCCTAAAGCCCATGCACAAAAAAGCCCACCTACAATTTGCCAGGGCCAATGCTGAAAAAGAAGAAGACTACTGGGACTCTGTACTCTAGAATGATGAGACCAAGATCAATGTTTTTGGAACTGATGACTTCAAAATTGTATTGCGTCGCAAAGGTGAGGAGTACAAAGAAATATGCATGGTGCCTACAGTGAAACATGGTGGTGGCAGTGTCCTTCTGTTGGGTTGCATGAGTGCTGCTGGGGTCAGGGAGTCACATTTCATTGATGGTATCATGAATTCACAGATGTACTGTTCTATATTGAAAGAGAAGATGTTACCATCAATCCGTGCCCTTGGTTGTCATGCACTTTTCCAACATGACAGTGATCCAAAACACACATTTAAGGCCACTGTTGCATTTCTGAAGAACAGGGTGAAAGTGATTCAGTGGCCAAGTAGGTCTCCTGATCTGGACCCAATCGAACACCTATAGAGAATTCTGAGGAGACAAGTTGAGCATCACTCTCCAACCAGCATCCAGGCTCTAAAAGAGATCGTTCTTGAAGAATGGAAAAAGATAGATGTTGCAATATGCCAACTTTTTCATTCCATGCCCAGAAGACTTGGTGCTGTCCTTACAAATCATGGAGGTCACACAAAATACTAGATGTTTTTGTTGTGCGGTGTATTCATTTTTGCTTCACCTAATTTGAGTAAAACTGAAGATTCTGTAATCTAAGTTATATTATTAGCCTTACTTTCATGTAATGAGCTCAACAAATGTTCTATAAAACTCGGTTTTGTCAACATTTTGGAAATTGTGCTTGTTTTCACTGAGATACTCATTAAAATCTTACTGTTCAAAGAGGTGTACTCTTGGTGTATTTATACTGAACACTGTATTTATACTGTATTTATACTGAACACTGTATCTCTAATATTGTCACTCTATATAGTTTGAAGGCGTTAAAAGAGAAACAACAGACCTAGAAGATTAGTGATCTTGAAAAAATTGTATTTTAGGTACAAGGGAAATCACTTAATGTTAACGCAATGTTAATAATGGCATGTTTATATTTAAAGTTTGATCCATAGATATATTTTGAACTGAAATTGACTTTTAGCAACATACAGCATTTACTGTCAGTGCAAAAATCAAGGATGTACTGTGCGTGTCTACAACACCCAATAAATTGGCTGGATTTTAGGAATGATACGTTACAAGTGACTCTTTGATGCTCTTCCAAGAGCCAACGTTGCCCATCTCCAGAAAGCAGGGGTAAAGAGAAAGTTTTTCTTCAGACTCTATCAAAGCTCTGGGAATATTTTTATGTCTTCTCGAAACTCAATTGCTCGACAGTTTTATTACCCAGCGGTCATGAAACACAGCACTGTGTCTATTTTTTCAAACAATTAAAATGTAGACATGATGCTGGACCCATTTAGAATACATTGCACTTGGTTAATAAACACATATTTGACATGAGCTAAGTGAACTGACATTTCTGGTATAGGATAAACCTGTCAGTGTTCTAGGCTCTGGAATTCTTTAAAACTTTGACAGTTTTACAGTTTGGCCTAAGCAGCTGCACTCTTTTACACTGAATGCTAAGGAATAAAGGTCCCTTTAGGATCACAGCAAAATCTACATCCCTGCCAGAGTATAAAGCACCCCTCCCCATCCAGTTTTTCAATGACCCTTCTGACTTTTTGTACTCGAGAGAGATATTACAATGCTATGTTAGTAATGCTATGTTATTATGTATTATACACTATACAACTTTCATTCACTAATGCTAAAATGATGCAAACTGTCATTGGTTTAAGACCTCCGGTTTGCTTTATTACCATTGATTTATGGGGATTAAGCATGTGGTTTACTGTGGACTTCCTGCACTGCTCTGATCTAATAACCAGGTTATCTACATAGATGAATCAGTGGATGGTTCTGTGGTCCTGGCTCCTCCACTAGGTCTCATCCTCCTAAATCCCCATTTATGTTACAAAAATGTATGCCAAGATGTGAGATTTCTATGCTTGCGTTGGTGAAGACACGGGCTCTGTAACAAGCCACAAAATGCTAGCACTTTTCAAAATTCCACGGTAAAAGTTTATTTAAAAATTGCCATTTTTCTTGTGATTCTTTTCTTTTGCTTGAATTTCACATTGTCAGTAGGTTGTTTTTGGTAAGCAGTTTTTATAAGTGTTCGATGTTTATAGATATGTGTTGTTTAGGATCCGGGTAGTGATCCAGTCTGGATGTTACCATTATCTTTGCCCTACCTATCTTGTTGGATGGGTGGATGTATACAAATAGGGAGATCCATCTGTACTTAGCTGTGACTAAAGCCAGAATTGGCTGAAATGTGTCAACCACTGGCGGAACTACCAGGGTCGCAACGGTCGCAATTGCGACCGGGCCCTGGCGTTCCGCCACTTGGGTGGGGCAGCGAGGAAGAAGAGGGCCCCCTGAGATTGTGCCGTTCCTTCCCTGCCGCACAGCCACCCGCAGCATGTACAGGTGGCTGTGCGGCGGAGATGGAGGGGCTGTCATCCAGTGCCGCATAATGTGCTTCAGGCACCGCCGGGCAGCACATTCTGCTGTGTGAGGACCCTCTCCTCTTAGCCCCGCCCCCTGGCTGCCGAACCAAGTACTCATGCTCGTGAAAATGCCCCGATACTGAACGCAGATACCGGTGTTCTGTCGAGAACGCCGATGTAGTCGAATTTGCCGATCTCAGCATCTGCACTTGCGCACAGACCAATATTATCGAGGAAAACTGGATTTATTTACAAAGTATTTTGTTTAAAATGTTAATTGTGACTGTTAATAATATTCCATCTATCATTTACTGCCATGCATGGCATATTATTAACGGTCACAATTAACCATTATAAACAAATACTTTGTAAATAAATGCCGGTTTCCCCGTTAATCCCGTCTGTATGTAAGCGCAGATTCTGGGTCAGCGTTCTCGACAGAACACCGGCGCTAAAATTTTAAACAAGCGGCTGCCTGAGGTCCCGCGCTTGCTGGGGACCTCGGCAGCCTTCCTGTTAACCATGCGGTGCCATGGCGGTTGGGGGGGCCCTTCATGGTTTGTTGCACCGGGGCCCTGAAGGTTCTAGTTACGCCTCTGGTGTCAACGGCTGCATGGATTGTATATTGTACTTGCTATGAAGAAATAAACTTGCATGGTGGAGCTTACAAAAGTGCTGGCACTGTCTGGCTTGTTACTGTGTTGCACTTAGGAAGACGTGTTGCTGTGCACTGCTTGTAGGTGGCACTGTTTTATCTCTGGATACATGCTGAGCTAATCATGTGACTTGAACTGTTGAGCTCAAGTGCAAAAATGTATTTAACTTTGGAGTTTGTTTTTTATAGCCCAAATCCAGCTTTCTAATCCCCCCACAACCCCCCCCTTACCACACTTTGCATATACATATGTTTTTCCAGATTTCTTAATTTCAGTCCTCTTCTGCCCTCCGATAGTAAGCAGGTCTGGAAAGCTTCAGAGACGAGTGCCACGTAATGTCACAATGGAGCTAATTTCTGTAGCTTTCTCCAATTGAACCCAGTATGGTTTGATGACACACCACCAAGGGGCTTTGATGTACCCCACAGAGGAGGACTTGCAGGACTAGCACTTTACTTTCTTTTATTCTGGAGGGGTATATAAAAAAATAAAATTGGGATTTAAAAAAAAAGAAAAGAGTACAGTTCAACCCATATGCCTCTATGCTACAGTTAAAGCCCCTGTATATCTTGGCAGCTAGACAGTGTAAGGACCCTCTACAGTGCATTCATATATTTGGTTGCTCTAACTACATATGTATTTGTAATATGAAGTCTAACAACCTCCACATTATTGTGGTGTACTTATGATTCCAGAACCCTATGTTGATATAGAACTTTGGGCATTCTTCTCGTGGAATTTCCATTGTTCAGATAAGTGTATTATTCTAAACCCACCTCTGCAGCCTATTCCTGTTTGTCTCCTTGTCCACCGGATCCAAAACTATTGCTGCAACCTGCAACCTGGGGTCCTTTCGGGGACGTTGGATGACACTGTTTAGTAAAGCGTTCATTTGCATTATATAACACTACTTACTTGAGAACCTCCTGAAGAAGCAATAGATTGCAGAGTTTTTTTTGCAAAACGGGTTGAGGCCTGTCTCACCACTCAGCTATACCAGCAGTTCATACTACCTGGCATTGATGGACTGCATGTATATTCATGGAATGCAGATCATTTGTACATAACAGACTTATAATCATATTGGTAATTGGCCAGTTAATGAGACAATTTCTCTGCATATTGTTAGTCTGTAATTTTAAGATGTGTATTCATATATATGTTTATCATACATGTAGTATGAGTACCAATAAAGCCCGTCAAGGTTCATATTGACCCCCTTCCCCCTATTTCTATACAGTATTTTATTCAGGTGGGGCACTAACACACCCTAATTGGGGGAAAAAAAATCTTCTACAGTTACAGATAAAATGATCTTTTCAGTTACAAATACAAAGGAACAGATTGTTTCCACAGTGGGCTGTGCAAGGACCCAGTGGGGAGAGAAAAGGGGGCTTTTTAGAAACCAGTCCAGACCTCGTATATAAAAGTCTTAGAAAAACATTTATTCACTAAATTGTTGTATACATAGTCTAGAACCAAGGAATAAAGTACAAAATCATGTCATCAATAAAAATATATATCATACCTTGCACAGCCCACTGTGGAAACAATCTGTTCCTTTGTATCCATAACCTGGGGTGTGAAACCTCCAGCTCCTCTAGATGCTATTTGCAACACACGCCTGCCAATATTATCCCTTAATTTTCAGTTACAAATGTGTTTCGTAAGAATATTAAAATACAATTAAAATTCATATTTATAAATCATTTTGATTTGTGGCCAAAAGGAAAACACAAAGACCATCATTATCATACCATTCCTGTAGCAATCTTACAGTAGCCAAAGGCATTAGATGTAATGCATTCATTAGTATGGAAGTGCTTGTAAAGATTTAAAGATTAAATGGGCTTTTAATGTAGTTTTGCTTCTTTAGTATATCCAAAGAAATCACACAAGGAAAATATGATTAGACTCTTTTCCTTGTTGCTGCTGTCTCCTACAAGCCTTGCCAGAATTCCTCATAGTTTTGCCACTTTTAAATTTGTGCAACGTCTGGGAAAAGCTAGCTACAGATGTCTTCAGAAATAGGATTCACTAATGGTATAGAAGACACTCTAGTGTCACTTCAAATGTAAATGTTACTTTCTCACATGTATGTCATGTTTATAAACTCAAAATCTGTCCTCGAAAAATTATACACTTCTTAAATAAAAATTTTCATATATCACACCTATTTTCAAACAATTCCATCTTTAAAAAAACCTGTGCAACATAATCACTAGCTCAGAATTTAGCATAAAATAGGATTTTATAAGTAAATGTATCAATGTTCAAAATAGTAATATTTCCAATGTCAAATATCCAAAGGTTGGGTAATATCCCTAACTTCAGGGTTAAGCAGGGGTCTTAAACTCAATTTACTTGGGGCCCACTGTGGCCGCTTGCCAAATTTCATGCTTCAAAATAAAATTTAACTACCAGTGTAATGTATGTGCATGTTACAAGTGTTTACAAGCGGCAACTGTCACCCATTCAAGTTAATGAGCAGGTGACAGCAGCTGCATGTAAAAGCCTGCACACCGCATGTAATGCTATGTGATATGATTACATGCACTTAGGAATTAATCACTTTCCCTGGATGATTGTTTTCTAACTGTAAGTAATCATATCACATAGCATTACATGCGGTGTGCAGGCATTTTACATGCAGCTGCTGTCACCTGATCATTAACTTGAATGGGTGACAGTTGCCGCTTGTAAATGGCAGATTAAGGATTCCTGCTGCAGGAAAACGCAAGTTCCTGCCACAGCAATCCCTAATCACATCTGAAATATAGGTGTGAATGGGGCCTAATATACACACAGAAAAATACAACCCCCTCCACACACAAACTAATAAACAATAATACACTCCTCCCCAACATTACCCACCCCCCAGCACAAGTAAAATAATACACGCCCCTGTTCCAAGCCCCCTCCGCACACATAAAATAATACACTCCACCCTTCAAAGCTGACCCGCAAGCATAAAATAATATGCGTTCCTAGCCCCCTCAAACACATCTTTGCAGGGAAGAGGCAAGAGGGCACAATCCCTGGTGATCCAATGGTTGATTAGTAAGGTGTGGAGCAGACCTTACTAATCCATCCTTTCGGCCAGCGTTCAGTTAAGACTGTCAGAATGCCGGCCGAAAGAATCTGAGTTCCGGCACTGACAGGAGCAGCTATGTGGTCTGCATCCCACAGAGCTGCAGACCGCATAGCTGCTCCCGCAAGTCAGGTACGTGGTCCGTGACCGTGTGCCTGACTTGTCAGCTGGCTGCGGGCCACATAGTACCGATTCGCGGACCAGTGCTTTGAGACCCCTGATCTAAAATGATGCAGAGGATGCCTCCTTTAATATAACACAGCTACCAGTATCCTGTCTGTTTTTGCTCTTAACTTGGGAAATTTTCTTGTGATGAACTGGCTACCAGTATCCTGTCTGTTTTTGCTCTTAACTTGGGAAATTTTCTTGTGATGAACTGGCCACCTAACAGCTATAGCTACTCTATCTTTAGAAAAATTCTGGACATAAAAGATTATTTTAAAATTTCCTTAACCTTATGCCCCCTAAGCAGGTGTACAGCAGACTCATCTTCTAGCCCCATAGAAGTCTATAGGACTGAACTGCACACCCATGGATAGTGGATTAAGAAGCTGATGGAGGAATGTAAACAATGACATGAAAACTGAATTCATGCCTCTTTGTTCTATCATTTCCAGCACAGGGCTTACTTTGGACCTTTGGATTCAGGGAACATGAGTCTTGAATTGCAAAGGTTTTCTTTATTTGCTAACTTCTAAAGGAGATCTCGTTTAAACATCTTCACTATTGTGGTCCCCGTCATCAGGCTCGCCTATGATAGAAGTAACTCCTCCAACTGAGGCAGTCTAGGCCTTCAAGGCTAGAACTAAATATTCAGGTTATCTGCTCCCGAGAAAAATTTATGAAAAAAATAAAATGACGTTGGCAGCCAGGAACTGTTGCCAATCAAGTTGGAATTTCATGAGTGAAGGCTGTTGCTAGAGAGTCAGTTCACATAGTAACCATATATACAGACCTCCATATTTGTCTCCAGAGCTAACTCTAGCCCATGGGAAAAATCTGATCTCCAATTTGTTCCTTTAGCTATCCTTTTACAAGTCTTAAAACAGGTGCAACTGTAAGACTGCTGGCAAGCTTGACTTCTGAAAAATCTTGCAGTTAGCATCCCACTAGGTTTGATGGCCCTCCTTGAGAAAGGCTAAAAGACCTTTTGTTGAATTCTGCTAATTTAACCCCTTTATGACTGAGGCCTTTTTTTCATTTTTTGCACCCATGTTATATTCCACATTTTAGGCCTGAAAATTACTTAAAACCCCCACACATTATATATTTTCTGAATGCCAAGACCCTATACAATATAATGGTGGTAGTTGCAAATTTTTATGTTGCGCAATATTAGCGCAACTCCTTATTAAACCCCAAAATTTAGTGATAAATGTAATTAAATGCCCCAAAACACAACAAAATACCCATTTTTTAAATGAAATATAAAAGATGAGGTTACAACGAGTAAAACGATACCCAACATGCCCAGTTTACAAATTGCGTGCGTCCGTTAAAGGCGAACAAATGCAGTACCCCAAAAAGTCCTCAGAAGACGCTTTAAAAGCCCCCACAGGTCATCAATTTAGAACAGTAACACATCTGAATGGGTGTAATAACTTGCTTTTGCAGAATTTGCTCAGAACAATGTACTTTATAAATTTGCAGAGGTATCTATCATTCAGTGTGTCTGGTAGGGACCCTACATTTTATGTCTTCGATTGACGATTGAAGCAACTACATGTGTACCTGGTTTTTATAAATGTTAGGATTTTTTTAACAGCAGAAGCACTGTGTGAATTGCTGATCACATTCCAGGTCCAAACTACCAGGTGGGTTACAAAATGTGAATGTCCATCTGGAATATCGCACTGCATTAGACTATGCTACATAGGGACCAATGTTACTACATCACTATAAAGATCAATCCTGTCACCTTTAATGTTTTTTTTAAAATCCCTTACACTTTAAATGTGCTGTATCTGTTCTTATTTTATGTAAAAGCTGAAACCATATAACTATTTTTAAATTGCCTGATGTATTTAAATGATTGCATATTGTACAGAGATATGGAGTTCCATAAAACAAACCTTTCCTAACAGGCATTGAGTGTACCTCCTCAATGGAAGGTAATGTTAGGGACCTACAAAAGGTGGATCAACCACTCTGGTAGTTGTGGTCCATGGATATTTGTGTTATAATTGGCTGTCTGAGACATTATTGGACATTGAGTGGTGAGCAGTCCTCAGTCCCTCACTCTGGAATGTCTGCTGTTTCTTCTGCAATTCTAGCCGATATCCCTCCTCCAGTGGGTGCTAATTTTATTGGGTGAAAAATCTGCTGTAAAAAAAGAACCTATAACTTTTTATTATTCAGCCTGCATGATTAAACGAAAAGAAAAATCAGGAAACAACTTAAAAATACATGATGGAAATTATGGAATGTAATCCTGAATTTATCCAGTTCCCTGTCAAGTGACCAAAGTCTTTGCATTTGGCATAATGTCTATGCAAGAGAAGCTTGGTTGAATACATCAGGAAATTCTTAAGGCAGCAAGCACCCTAGTTTACTTTTGTGTCTTTAACCTCATTGATCTCCTAATGTTTGTGGGTAGCTGTAGATGTAAGATTGTAGGCTGGGGTTTTTGACACCCTTCACCTAAATTAGAATACATACAAGCTGTACATCATCTACAGCACATTGAACAAAAAAGATGCTTTGGCTTCCAGTTTCCAGTTTTGATCTGGTTTATTTATGCTGTAGCTAAGAAAATTGCAATCATTGGCTTGCTGCCCAGGCACACAATGGGGGTAAAGTAAAGTCAATTTGCGTGTTATTTCTGGACATAACCTCTCTGTAGGAACGTTACATTTGATTTTGTTTTTGCTAGAAAGAATTTTTCACTAATGTTAATTCAGACCAGATTACATATTGTGTGCTTTATTGCCTTTTGATAATCATTGTGTTATTAAAGTAGTGTATAATTTGCTTGTCGGCATTCTGTTGTGTTTCTATTTCAATTCAATCAGTGGTTTTATTCCTACAGATAAACTGTACAGAGATTCTCTAGTTAAATGTATTAATTATCGTAAAGTGGTTAGGAAAAACTATGCACAAACGATAGATTTGCCTATGGAAAAAAAGTTCTGCTTAAGATGTATCTTTATACACGTTACATTGCTCCTGAAACCCAGTCTGTACAGAGAATGTAGTGGCTTGCTGACTTGCATGTCACCAGGCAGTTAAATTCACCAAGTAGACACATAACTAAAATCCAATGTAGTTATTTGAGGCTTTTTTAGATTAAAAAAAACATTGAAAACCTAGACTTGTGGATCCCTGACAGTTGAAACTAGTCTTAATAACTAGCAAGGTGCTGCTAAGAATGGAATAACTAAGATTAGGGACTGGCTCGTTGGCTGACTGGTCATCCGGCAGCAGGGTTTATGACAGCCAGCTTGACTTCAAAACATACCATTGCCACCAATGAGTGGTATGTGAGGAGCGCACTCACTCATCCTCTTCTTAAATAAGGTATAGGGGAACAGTTTTGGGTACAAAATTTATTAGAAGCTTCCTTTGCATCATGACTATATAAATGTTAAGATTTGACTGACTTCTTGGCCCCACTTTGGCCTGTTCAGAACCAGTTACAGCCAGCCAATGAGCCAGTTGCCCTTGGCATACCATTGAAAAAAACTATTTAGCAAGCCTTATGCTTTTTAAGTCTGTTCTCTATAGTGAGTAGAACTGGCTACATTCATGAAGTGACCATCTCCCAATATTGTCATTTTCATAATGATAAGTTTAGGTCTATTTCCCTTTTAATCCCAAGTAGGATAGATTATTTGGAGCAGTTTGAAAAGAGTTGACTGATCAATATGTTTCATCAGAGCGGTAGCTTTGTTCTCACCTTCACCTCCCATTTACCCTCTCCATAGGCATTGAAATGCCCATGGGGGTGCGTCATCATGCAAACTGGGCTCACAGTACTCTATTAAGTGCAGCATAATCAAGGAGGAATGCCTACCCTTGCCAAGGAAGAAGAAGAAGGTCCCCAGAAATATCTGCATGAGCTAAAAGACTGCAGGGAAAAAATATGTATAGGTTTTTTTTTAAATAGAAAAGGCCTGGGTGGTTTTCAGGGGGTGGTACAAAATAGCTGGAGTTCTGTATTACAGTTCAGACAGATATAAAAGATTCCACAAATTTCAACTCTGTATTCATTAATATGTCATTAAATGTATGTTTTTTTAAAATCAAGCAGTATACCTGAATTTGACTTGGTATCAGCCTCTTGCATAGCAAAGCTCAGACTGACAGAACTTTAGTGGTCATGTTCTAACACAGAAAATGCTAATAGGAGGAGAGAGTGACAGAGAGATGAGCTCATTAGTGTGCTGCTTCTCCTTTTACTGTTCAGTCACAGGCTGGAGGGTGGACAAGACCTGTAAAGGTGCCCACACACCTTACGATTATCGTAGGTTTCTTGTCGTACGATTCTTTAAAAAAACGTACGACCATTGCACGACCACGCTACACTGCGGCGTTATTTTTCGTACGAGCCAACCGGTTTAGTCGTGCGATCATGGTCGCACGACGGAAATTATCTCATTTTCCCCAGCCAAGGATGCATTCATTGGAAATCAATTGAGATAAAAGCTAAGGACTTCAGAGCAACCATCCCCCACACTTGTTTGTTGCAAGCAAATGATGGATCACGAGATGTCAGAAATGCCTATCATCATGGTTGGTGTTGCTGCCATACATACTTATGGTCAACGCAGGTCAATTCCAAGGCGCATTTGGGTGAAGAATTGGCTGCGTATGCGTGACCGCTACTCTCATGTTGCTCTTCTCCAAGAATTGCTTGAGAACAATCCTGAGGACTTCAGAAACTACCTCAGAATGTCTGACGATGCCTACAGCACCCTGTTGGCTCTGGTGTCCCCTCACCTTGTGAAGGCAGATACAGTGCTGCGCAAAGCAATCCCCCCCCCCTCCCCCATCAGAGGCTCATCGCTACCCTTCGCTACCTTGCTATAGGACGCAGTTTTGAGGACCTCAAGTTCACCACGGGAATTTCCCCACAGGCCCTGGGTTTGATCATACCAAAAACCTGTGCGGCAATAATCAAAGTTTTACAAGACGAGTATTTGAAGGTAAGTTTATTTGTCCTATTTAAATGTCAAACATATGTATCATTCACCTCCAGCAAAATAAATAAGACATGTCTTCTGTCAAAAATATATTAAATGTCTTGCTGTAAACATACTAATGTCATGAAGTTAAACTTAAAGATTGGTGTATGTAGTTGGCCCTAAAGAAACCTGAGAGTCAGATTACCTTGAGGGAACACTGCCCCAATAGTTTGGGTCCTGTGGCTGAATCAACTCTTGCTGGGCTAATTGGTTTGGACGGCGCACATAGTGTGTGCCCAAACGATGTACAGGGTTGTATTGCTGATGCATGGCGGGTTGTTGTATGCATTGTTGTGGTATTGGGTGATGAAGAATATGTGGTGCTTGTGCCTGTGTCTCAGTGCCCACATCCGATGGATGCCAAGCTGGACCTGTCACAACACCTGTATGTGTACGTGAAAGGTAAAGGTAGTTGTTTGGACCGAGGAGTCCATTCTGCCCATCATGCATGATTTGGAGCACAAGCGTCTGGGCGTGCTAACGTTGCTGCTGCTCCATGCTCTGTATTTTCAATGCTGCAACCTGAAAGAACAGAGCACTCTCATTAGGCTGTTTGTCTAGTGCGGCCGAAGCCTTATTTAGGAATATATCAATTGCTATGTCTGTAGCTGGCCTCTTCCGTGCCCTTCGTGCAGGAGCAGCAGAAACAATACGCGATGGTCCTGGGTCAGCCTCTGAAGTTACCTCCAAACCAATAGTGTCCTCTATAAAAATAATGACCATGTATTGTAGTGAAAACGTTATTGTTACACAAACATATTACAATAATGGTATTTTTCTTGACAGTTCCCCACAGAGCCCTCTGATTGGGTGAATGGTGCAATGATGGGGAGGCGCTGGCCAGCTTGGGCCCCATTCATTCACAGTTGCCAACAGCAGCCGCTCGTCTGAACAGACTACGGTACACCCAATACTTCATGGGACCTGGTGCCGTAGAGTGGCAAAACAGAATATAAACTACATCATGAGTTCAAATATTTTGCCTTATTTGTTTAACCCCTTCGTGACGGGAGACGTACACTGTACGTCCAGCCACAAAGGGACCAAACGACTTGTCACGTACACTAATACTATTCTTATTATGTCTTCATCTTCTGTATGTCATTGTAAAATAAAAGACATAAATATATCATTTGGATCCTACCCATTGTGTACTTGCTTTTACTCATGTTGCCCAAACAAAAATCTTTCTTTAGGATTAATTTGTGGCTCAAAAATGCGTGTAGCATGCATGTGGTGCGTGTAGCATGTCAGCTGTGGCCTTACGAGCGAGACCGGCATTTGTTTCTGACATGTGCTTGGGCGATAGAGTATCAAATGTGTGCAGGGGGATTGTAAGGGGGGTTTTAAGTGTATGATATGTGTGGTGGAGTGGAGCTGCCCCTATATTAATTGTGCTTTTGGGATTCTGGGGTCACTACATTGTCTTTAACACAAACACCATTGCCCAATCTGTCGGTAACATGCATACAGGCCAATTCAGTTATATACATATACCTATTGACATTATGGTGCATAGCATCTATGGTTATAACTTTTGGGGGTCACACTGGATCTCCTTCCTGAGTCAAATACATGTGATATGTATATGGCTGAGCAAGGGGATCATGTCTGACCCATGTAGGGTAAATGAAGGGATTATTAGCACCCTGCTGTAGGCCTATGTTGGGGTGTCAATCTTAACATGTTATTACTCGCCAACATACCCAAAGGACCCACTCAACAGCGGGGATGCCTTTACTAGTTCATCAACGTCCCCCTCTGCGATGTACTCATGTTTCTCACATGCATGTGTATGTTGTGCTGGATGCCAGGTGCTAACGCAGCTTCTAACTTTTTCATTCCTTTGAAGGACACACTTCGAACTACCTGCCAGATGCCATCACTCGGGGCCGACTGTGTGTGGTGGTCAGCCGATGCCGGACAATGGTGGACGACATTTGTGAGAATGTCACAGAGTTACGAAGGTACCTGGGTGACCTGGCTGAGGAGATCCATAATTTATGAGAGTTTTACCTTTGATAAGCCTATATGTGTTGCCATGGTGACTTTTATTGAACCCAAACATACAAGTGTGCGCAGGTTGCACAGTGTTTTTATATATTAATAAATAGCTTTATACAATCTTCTTGCATTTGCCTCTACTTTATACAAATTAAGAGTTTTGAGTGGAGCGGGAGACATGTTATACATAGCGGGAAACCATATTTCACGTGATGAACAGGTATAGCCATGAACTGGGATGTGCAGGTGTATCCATATTTATACATGAGGTGGGCAAACAAGAGACACCATGAAAGGATCACCAAATACTGTACATGACTATGTCACTATGGAAATGTTGCACATAACACACTGGTGGAAATTCATAAAAGCAATTGGCACGATTTGAGCCTCTTGCGTAATATTCTTTGGATGCTGATCTGTGTTGTAACATGTTCCCCTGTTATCACTGGAGTGTACAATTGTTTTTATACTGCACATGTTTTGGGTCCCTGTTTTCCACAATTTTTCTTATGAGCTTGCAATAGTTTAGAAACATCGTTTTGTGCCTTGTGTTTTCATATGTACTTATTCTGCCCTGTCTGTAACAGGAGCATCACATGACTAGACAATCACAACATATGATTTCCCCAGGGACCACTTCTTCAATAAACGACAGTTAAGCTTTTTGCTACCAGTTACAAGTATTATTTCCAAGAGGCTATTAAACCTCATTAATGGACAACATTACACTAGCATCATTCATAGGGTGCTAACATATTTACAACAAAGCTCTAAATAGCGCAATAACTATGATAAAAACACACAAATAAGTGTAAACTAACCTCATTTTTATCATGAACAAGATGGGAATAACCTAACTGATTACTAACTTCATATCATTTGTAACAACTACCTTGCTAAATTCCACCCTTCTTATCATTTGAAATTTCTATATGTTTATACAAGTTTTTGGCAACATTGCCATGGTGTGGTGAACATAATATGTAGGTGGAACAAAAAGCAGTTTAAATCGTCAAGGATATCTTGTTTACCAGGAGGACAATATTGTTCGCTGTGAACATTTCGCATACACATGTGAAACATTTACAGAGCCTCTTGCGGACATGTTTGCCATATTTCATCCAGTGGTCCAGGGCAATGTGCTTGAGAAGAGAGAAGAGAAGGATGCTTGGCTGTGGTCCAGTCTTCCAACATCCACTTCCGTTTAGAGATTATCAGCACATGCCTGCTGCATATCGCACGACTTTTGACGGACAACAACACCATACACCGTACGATCATCGTACGACTAAAGTGAGATTTTCGAACATGCTTCAAAGACAAAAGTCGTACGATTGTACGGTACTGGCGGTTGCACATTGCCCACACACCTTGTGATTATCGGACGGAAAATCGATTATCGATAAAAGATTATTGTACGATTATCGTAAAGTGTGTGGGAACCTTAAGGCCACACGGCGTTGAAAAAACATCAGTCCAGATGCATTTGGAGCTCCTTTCTAAATGTACCTGGACTCATGTTAATGGTTTTCTGTGACTGAATGCACAAATAGATGTTCAGCAGTGTCTAGGTTCACTTAGTTTAGAAGTATTTACCCAAACTAGAAATGTCTGCATCCCGGGTACATTTAGCCCAGTTTTACACAGCTAAATGTGCCTAAGTGTTACTGCCAGACAGGGCTGTGCTATGTAGCAGAGCTGTGTACATCTCAGAAACAATTAGCAGAAATACAAATCCATTAGCAGGTAAAAGAGAAAAAAACAGTCCCATACATACTGTATGTGTATGCATGTTCAGCTGTTTGACTAGTGTGTATAGCTTTAAGGAAATCTTGAACTACTGAATATTTTTGCACTGTATCATGATCTCCAGAACAACCCTTAATGAATTTCAGTCTTACTGATTTTGTTAGGGGCATACGATTTTCTTTATATATACAGTATGTATGTATTAGGGCAGCAAAGAGACTTGTTGGGGGTGGAGGCCAGTACTTGATTCTATTTTAAACAAAATAAAATTGCACATTTAATTAACACCTCCCACTCTCTTTTTAAGAACTTCTACATGGTAACCTGCTAGACATATTCTGTCTAGTGAAAGGTGCCACCTGACTCATTATGGAGACTTCCTGGCAGAAAACCGTAGGTTAGCATAGTTTTAATCTCCTATGTATGTACAATTTAACACCCACAGACGTATGATTGCAGGTGATTGAGCTATTTTTATCTTTCTCTTTACTCTCTCGCCTGCTGGACTGTTCTTACTCATCTAGAACATGTATGCAGAGCATGAAGAAAGGGAGCAAAGGATCTGATACTGAATGATTTAAAATGGTCAAAACTGCCCCAAACCAAGATGATATGTAATAACTGAAAGTCCTGATCAACTTGAATAAAGTTTAAAGGTATATTCCACCTTTTGCCAAAAAATCTATAACTGCACCCACACTGATTAAAGAAAAAAATGCATTAATAAATGTTTTTTTGCTTTGGAATGTGCAAAGTATTAGGGGATAGTCAATGCAATGGACAGACTTCCTCAAGCCACAGGTCAGTATGGACCTTCTGTTATGCAATCAATAAGCTACATGTGTGGTAACATCTTTGCATTTGTTCTCCATTGAGATCTGCCATGGTGGCATGTGCTTCTTGTGTCTCTCCATTCACAGATCATTTGAATAGATGTGTAAATGGATGACGTGGCTGTATGGGTGGATCCACGCTCAGCCACGCTGAACTAAAAGAAATACAAGACACGGCAGGGTAAGTGGGACAATGAAACATGGTAACACAGGTGGAACTAACCTTTAAACAACAGCTATTAACCAAAAGGTGGGATATAAAGTAGAAGCATGCTTCGTCCTGACAATAGCAATTACAGCAGGTAGAGTACAGTATGAACAGTAGTAGGGTCAGCAGCCAGCTATCACTAAGAGCGAAGGAAAACATACAGCAAACCTATTTGTCTTTAATAAAAACTTGAGGTGCAGGGCAGGGGCTGAAAAGGTCCCTGACAATACCATTAACATTTTTAACCAGTTAACACTGGGGAAGGCTAGTCCCTTATGGGATCTGCAGATCAAAGTCATTACCCAATTCACAAAAAAGCCATTAACAAAAAAGTCACATTGTTCATCAAAACTAAACACATACCCAGTATACATTCTACACATGGTTACAATGAAGCATGCTTTTAGCGAGTAGTCTGCTTCTCAAACAATGGTAACAGAGTTATCTTCAAGACAAAGTTACTATTTCATATGTTCCTTCAGTTAAAATAATCCCAATACATTCTTCAGTTTCTACAATATAGTTGTCCCATTTTCATGGTTATGGATTTGAGAGGGAAACCCTCACAAAAAAAGGGAACATACTGGGGGACAGTTATAAACAGATATAAAAACTACAGGGGAAGAGTTATAAAAAGTTACAGTTATGAAAAAAGCAATACATTTTTTTCTTTTTGCATTTCAAAGATAAAATGTTAAAGTGGATCTTTACCCCCTTTCAATAAAAATCACAGCAGCATGCAGCTCTGCATACTGATTTAAAATTAGCTTACATTCATTAGCTAAACAAAATTGTTTTTCATTTACTTACAAATAGAGTTCATCTACTTCCTGGTTCAGTTTTGGCGCAAATGATGTAATGTGCCAAAGCGGTGCTTCATGGGAAGGTTACATAAGCACAGCCTTGCTGGGAAATCTCATCAGGAAAGGCATTTTCCTCCCCTGAGATGATGTACATGGTCACATGTCCTAGTCACATGCCAAGTCACATGTGCCAGAGTTTCTGGAAGTAAATGGAGATCTAGCAACCTGCCCTTAGTAAGCATGGCCACTGCCAGAAGACTGGAGAAGAAAAGAGAAATAAGGTATGCAAACAATACAAAACCTGCAATTATCTAGAAGTATGTGTTTGTGGAATGTAGTTACTAAACATTTCTAAAGGTGTGTTTGTTGTTATTTTAAAGATATGGGTAAAGTTCCTCTTTAAAAGAAACACGTAAATTTGTTCAGTACATGCCTTGCAGAATAATGCAAAATGTATGGTTGTGGGACTTAAATAAATAAATAATAATGTCTTGCTTTGAAATAATGGGGTTGATTTACTGAAGGCAAATAGGCTGTTCACTTTGCAAGGGAATTTGTACTTTGTGACAGAAGTGACGCTCTGCTGACTTCCATCATCCAATCATATGCAACCCAAAATAACTTTCCTTGCAAAGTGAAATCCCCCCTGCAAAGTACAAATTCCCAAAGTAGTCAGCCTATTTGCCTTTAGTAAATCAGTCCCTATGTCTCTAGTTAGTTCCTGTTAGGTACTGACATGTAGAACTCAGAGATGTAAGACAACAGTACTAACTACTGAGCCTACACAACCTAAAGTAGTTCTGCCCAAAAATTTAGAAAACGTTACCATCAGCAGATATTTTATCTGAAGCAATTTTCTAAAACTAAGTTTACTGCAGCTAAGTTTTGCAAGGTTGGAGCTAGCTTGTGGTTTATCTCTGATATCTCCCAAGATAATGATTACACCTCAACAATTTCATTACACATATCTATTCTCACCTGTGGTTGTCACTCTGCAGTGACTCAAAATGTTTCTGCTCTCTTTAGTGAGTAATCATAAATTTCATATGGCACTATGTGGCTTTTGGTAGGTAATATTAAACAGGTCACTGTAAGGTACTTGAAACAGAGCTTATTCCCTGCAGGTCTTTACATTAGAATGTCACTTGACTGAAAGAAAGAGGTAGTATATTATTTGTCTAGACAACTGCACTCCTACACAATGTGACTTATCACATTTTTGCTTTCTGTCAGCCCACTGTTTCCTTTTTAATCCATCTGACTCCAATCAATTGTTGCAGAGACGCAAAAGAGAAAAATGTGTAGTATGTTTAGGTTTCACAACCCACATGTTCCACTTTTACAAAGGATCAAATAAGTCTTCTATAATATAGAGCCAATTACCATTGCCCAACAAAATCTTAGTGTAAAAAAGGAAGAAAAAGAGAAAACAAAAATGCATTTAATATGGCTAAAAGTGTATTTCCACTTTTGCAGTCAAATTTGAGAAAACCCCTCTATATGTTTGTTATGTTTTTCCTGTTCACACAGCATAATCAACAATGACTTCTTTAAAAAATTCTTATCTTTTAGATGTTTTGTTACAGGAGGCAAGTTGGCTGATTTCAGGTTTTTTTTCTTAGCCCTTTCACAGTGGTATGTCCTTATGGAAAGTCTTGGGACTGAAATTTGAGGATTATGTTTATCTACTAAGTTTTATTAACATACAATCGACACGCCACCTCAAACCCCTCACCCCTCACAGCCCCTCCTAACAAGAAATAGAAGCAAGAAGAAAATGTAACCCTTAAAACACTAACCAATGTAAAAGCAATTCAAAATGCAAGAAGCATTTTTTTTAGCTTATGCAATGTGAATGGGAACATGTAACAAATATAACATAGGTGTTATCCCAGTTTGCAAAAGTTGAAATATACTTTAAATCAAAGTATCCAATTTTTTTTTTTTAGATTAATAATAATAAGTATTTAGTACTTTAGTACCCTTATCGGGTTTGGTTTGCTTTCTGTATCTCCTGTTGCAGTGACAAATGTAATATTTGGGATTTCTCATCATTCTCTGTGATAAGGCTGAATATCCTCAATGGGGTCACAGATGTAGGTCAAAACCTGTATTGGGTGGTTGAGGTAGCATTGGACCTAGTCGGTGATCTGTTGCAATTCAACTAGAGAAGGGTCCTGGGAATGGTTCACTTCACATGGAAGCGTTTTGGAGGTGGGTGGCAATAGCAGTAAGCAAAGCCTTGGAGTCAGTGTCAGGATCTTTTGTGTTTTGTGTTCCTCTGTTGAAGCCTGTTCCAAATCTGGTTCCCGTCCCCGCAGCTTGCAGACATAATATTATCAAAAGCTGTGAAGAAGGAGAAGCCTTAATCCCACAAAATGTGTTCACTATTGTTTAATAAATGTAATATTTTTTAAAATAATTAATCCAAATCATACAAATATTAATCGCCCACCAAAGTATTTATTTTGCCCAAGCACTTATCGTCATCATGCTTCCAAACAGCTCCGACCCTCTCAGCTCCACTTCCCTGAACTACATGTCCAGTACAAGATCACAAGGACAGCACAGTCTCCAGAAGCTGTCTATTTACTAGCATGGAGGAGGAAGGGGAGGAAGAAGGAGCAGGAAGCAGGAGAGTGGCATGCCTTGCTGGACCTGGGTGTTTGTAGACAAGCCCTTCCATGTGCACCTTGCTTTAAAGCTGGTTATGAACTAATGAGTGTATTTGCCATTTGTTTTACTTGTTGGATTTGGTGCGGGGACACACTGGGGGCTTCAGCTGTGATGTGCTGGTGGGACCCTGTGCCTTTAAGGAGGAATGGGTTACCTCCTGGTGAACCTGCATCCAATTCATCCTTTGATATTTATGCTTCAAGATGGAGGCTCTCATAGATTAGAGTTAGGACCACGCTACACAGAGGGGCCTTGACAAGGCAGCGTGGTTTCCACATATTTTGTAAACGTTGTGCAACTAAAACATCTGTTTTTAACCATAAAAGTTATATTTTTGCCAACTAGCTGGTAAGTGTGCTGGGAACTTTTTTTAATGGGTGGCTCCATAGGACCCTGCAAGGGAAAGGAGCCACCCTAAAACAGGAAAACTAGGCCAGCGTCCAGGGGACAAGCTGATTCTGCTGGACACTATAACTTTTACACATCAAAGAGCATTATCAAATGTAGGTGATTTAATAAGCATTTGAAATAGCTTAAAAACCCTTTGACATTAATATCACTTTAAATAATATGTATAACTTATCATAACAACAACAAACAATGAACAATTGCACACCTATTGCCAACTATGGCTGAACATAGGGATTATCTGTTACATAAACATGTACAAATCAATACCTACAGTGCATTGTATAGAAGCACAAATAGAATATGATGTCCTCCATTGTATTTTTTTAGAATTATGAACCGACAATGTTTAAAAATCTTTCTTAAACTATGCTCCGCGTATAAATTCCGAGCATAGAGAACATGTTATTGTTTAAATGCAGCAAGTGTGAGAAGACTAAATTGCACTATTTGGCAGGTTTACACCCATCATTATAGTGCTAATGTGATATGCGTGGAAAATTGGATGATTTTGAAAATCTGATTATAAATTCCACAGACCAAGTCATCTAGAATATGTTTTGGAATAGTGTATATATAATCCACTAATGACATTCATGCATATTAGATGATGCTAAGAACTTAAGTGCCTACAAATAATGGCTGAAGCCAGAAGGAACAATTGGTGTATACACACATTAACACACTTACTAAACTTGGGAGTTCATATGCAGTGTAACTGCTTTCAATGGAGTATAAAGTGGGGATCTAGAAAGACCAGAAAGATGGGAAAGGCAGATGGAGGTTTTTTTTTTTTTTAACTGTAGGTCTATCCCCTACTGGATAGATGGGTCCTTCTTTCTTCCCTCAGTGATGACCCACCCTGAAGTGACCCGCTTTGATGTAATCTGGTGCTGTGCAGTACTGTGGCACAGCAGCAGTTCCTCTTAAATTTTCAGCGATTCTGGTTTTTCTGAACCTCTGAGATATCCCACTCTTCTAGGACTTGAGAGGATTCATTCATCCAGGTCTCAAAACCATTCTCACCAGCCAGGATACGTATATCTTTCCCAAGAATCAACGTAGCTTCCAATATCCATAGTTAACATGTATGGAGGAATTTTTCACCAAGTGTTCCACCAGTCTTCCCACATCAGTAAAGAAGGAGGTGGGAGGGTATCCCTGGAGTACTGGTGCAGAAACACCAGAGTTGGTAAAGACTTCACTTGGACTAGGCACTGTTTGTTAAGTGAATGGGATCCATTTAAAACAGAAACTTTAATTCTGAGTTTAGCTTTAAAGTGCAACTGAATCCAAAACTTGTTTTTTAGTTTTGGATAGTGTGGAGAGGACTAGACTAGAACACCTCTTGGGTTTTTATTGCTGTCTGTGTCCCCCGTCAGGTAGATTCACCCAGCCTATTTGTCCTGGTAAATGTTATCACTGAAAATAAATCCCAAATTTCGGGTTGTCATCAGAACAGGGATAATCTTCCAATGGGGACACTTGCTCTGGTGACCCTGCTGACCACCAGGTATTTCCCTCTCTGTGGAGATATTTCCTTTCACTTCCTGTTCTGGCTATCGGACAGGAAGTGAAGGGAAATCTCCTGAATGGGACAGAGATGGGATAGGAATGGGACACACAAAAAAAAAAAGATGATGGGTTATAACTCTTCCTTACTATATCCAAAACGAAAAAAAAAGTTTTGGCTTAAATTATACTTTTAAGTCATTTGGGTGCATCTAAAATTTCAGTATGAAAAAAATAATGAATCTGAACGTATCCAAATTTTTTATAACAAAATTTCAAATGTATCCGAAATCTTTTCCGAATTTCATTCGGAATTAATTTATGTGGTTAAACTAAAAAAAAAACAGCGTGGGGTTTAGGGGGCACCCCAACGCCCACCAAAAAAAGTGTCAAAAATCCCTTACCAGACCCCTGATTCAAGTACCCTGTTTCCCCGAAAATAAGATCTACCCCGAAAATAAGATCTAGTTGTGACCATTCCCAGGGACGGTGGTGGCATAAGGGGAGAACTTGAAGAGCTGCTGGAGAGAATCAGCGGTGCCCACGAAGCTAGCGCTAGAGGAAGCGAGGCGGCACCGGAGGGAGCAGAGCCGCATAAGCCGATGCCTCCTCTATAGCGCCGGCTCCTATCACAGGCGGAGTGATACCAAATGCATTCCGCCTGTGAGGAATGATAGTGAAAGCGCACTTCCCTCATTCTGGACAGCGATTGGTTACCAAATTGCTCTTGGAAAGGTACGGCACCCCTGACTGCCCTGATCACCCTATTCTTAACTTTGCCACTCACTCCTGTCTTGTAAGTCTTCTACCGGTAATAAGTGTGGATTGTTGTACATTAAAAAAAATAAGACCTACCCTGAAAATAAGACCTAGTGCATTTTGTTGAGTCAAAAAAAATATAAGACAGTGTCTTATTTTCGGGGAAACACGGTAGCAGCCTGGCAGAGCAGGAAAGGGGGGAAGGGACAAGCGTGTGCCCCCCCCCCTCCTCCTGCATCATACCAGGCCACATGCCCTCAACATGGGGAGAGTGCTTTGCCAGGCAAAGCACCTTGTCCCCATGTCGATGAGAACAAGGGCCTCTTCCCCACAACCCTGGCCTGGTAGTTCTGGGGGTCTGCAGGAAGGGGGCTCATAGGAATATGGGAATCAGCACCGGGAAGTCTTTTATTTAAAAAAAAAAAAAAATGTTCATCAATGTAATCCATATGTCAATCACATCATTCAGTGATGTAGATCCACATCAATCACAATGCATGACGGCCGCCAACTCGACGAATCCGAATATTAAAACGAACTGACTTTTGGGCCAGAATCCCGAAAAACTAAGTAATGAAAAATCTAGAGGGAGGCATAGACCATAGAGAACAAAAAAGAGGCTAGGAGGACTTTTTTGCCTATTGACTAAGGATTTCGTTGACTAAGTAGCTGCCCCTCCTAATAAATAATACAAAATCCTGCTGAGATAAATATCACCCATGCTGTGGATTGTTAAAAATAGGTGATTGGTAAATAAGATATTAGATACCTGATGGATTGTGGATAGAAGATAATTATCCTTCTCTATTTATAATAAGCATACAAAATTGGTAATAAGATACACCTTATCTCCCCATATTACTGGATATCTGATGCAATAATAATTGGTTCACACTAATTATTGCAATAATAATTCATTTGTACATAGAAAAAAAAATGGTTTTATATAAATTTTATCTAAATTATCATCAGTGTACTGTATATATAGGTTTCCCTATAGACACAAATTTTAAAAAACGAGTATTAATATATCTACACCTAACCGACTTAATTATACGGTATGTTAATATTATAAGAGATGCACCTGATTTAGCTATATGAATTTTCATAATTAATCTCCTCTGTTACGGATATAAGAATTGAGATATCTAAAAAAAATTCCCAACTACTAATATAGATATAATAATTGAGGGTATTAGTATAAATGAGATCATGGTTTTATCTTTTCTAACGAGCATGCAAAATATTTAACATCTTGTTTATACACAACTAAGGAAATACAAATATAAATATGGACAAAAACAATATAGGGACATAATATCAGTATTAAGATTATGCATTTTATCTTTTATTGATATTCCCATTATTAAGTGATGTACTGTATTCAATCCCACAATGTCACCTCCTTTCATATAGATTTATTTATCGGGATATCTACCACTAATAGTAAAACGTTCTAGTGTTCCAAAGTGATCTCTGTATAAACTGAGTAAAAAGTAAATTATTTGAATGTTTAGTAACACTATCATGATATATACTTTATTTAATATCTTCCGTGGAACTATGGATCAGGATGCCCACCACTGTGTTTTATTACTTTATAATAATTTTTTATTGCTTTATAATTTTTTACTAAATAATAATTTTGTATTGCTTTATTATATAAGAATGAGGGATATGTTCTACTCGAATTAGTCGATAGAATTTTAATACTGTTTAACAATATTTTAACCATATTCATGATACGAAAATAATTTGATACACATATTTACTAAGACTGCCATTTTAAAAGTCGCTCTATGGTTTTAATATAATATGCATATAACTCTGTATTTTATGTTTTAGTTAAATGTAATAATGTGGATATTTTGGCCGTTGTTTTACCAACTTCAGCAGTAACTGTGACGTAGCACACCTGCTATTATAGACGAGGTGCGCCCGGAAGTTAATTAACATATGTTGTAATTAACTGGGTTATATAAGTTCCGGTGAGAGATAGCAGATAGCACGCTTTTGAAAAATTCCAGACACGAAGAAACACGTCAAGGGCATTTACTGCTTCTTCTCTGATATACCGGAAGATCTACAAGGCTGGGTGTCCTTTACACTCAAATGTTTTTAAATTCTTCTTCCTGTAAGTGTGAACTTTTTTACCTATAATGAAATACCTGATTGCTGCACTTAGGTGCGTTTTCTCTCTTGCTTTTCCCACTGCCCGGTCCTGCCTCTAATTACACCTGGTGGGTGGTCGGCACCGCCGTCGAGGCAGAGTGCTAGTTAACCGGAGGAGAAAGGGGACAAGAGCGGTTCCGTCAGCTCTCCGACAGAACGAAAGAAAATACATTTGATTCCCTATAGGGATGTCCCGATACCGATGCTAGTTGCGGAATCGGGCCCGATACAGGGCATTTTGACAAGTACTTGTACTTGTAGCCTCTGGTGCACTGGTGACAGAGTACATCCCCGCACAGCCACCGCGGGGACATACAGCTGTCACTGACTTTATTGCGGTTCAGTGTGAAAAACAGTACAAGTACTGTGCCGGTTTTTTACACTGAACTGCAGTAAACTCGGACAGCGACAGCTGTATGTGCTGTGCGGGGATGGGACAGGTGGCTCTGTAAATGCCTGTCACTGCAAAAGTGCAGAGTGGAAGACAAGGGCGCCCCCACCCCGAGATAGTGCGGCTCTGGGTGGAGAGGCTGTCACTGTTTTTTTTTACTTACCACAACGCGCCGAGCGTCGCGTCACTGCTGCTGCTATGGGCGGCGCTCCAGGCAGTTGCCGGCCACCTAAATTAGGACCCCACCTGGAGCGCTGCCCACCGGAGCAGCATCGACGCGACACTCCTCTCCAGCTCAGTGCCGACGACGTCCTCACTTGTGAGAAAAATCGTGAGGCACCGCGATCGAGGCAACAGTGAGTAAGACGGGGCCTGGGCTTAGTTTTTTGTGTGATCTACTGCTGCAGTGCATTCTATATGTACTGTACATATACAGTACATATAGAATGCACTGCAGCAATAGATTTACAATTCTGCACTGCTAACATAAATGGGTTAAATGATCCGTAGTACAACTACATGTTACGTACTATTATGTACTATGGATCATAATTTAACCTATTCATGTTAGCAGGGGATAATTGTAACTCTATTACTGCAGTGTACGGGACATGTGTGCTGTATATGTACTATGGATTATGATTTAACCTATTCATGTTAGCATTGCAGAATTGAGAGCGCCTCCCACAAGCTGAGCACCGAGACGCGATGCAGCGATCCGAGACTACAAGAGGCACCTCGTGAGGCACAGGGATCGGAGTGAAACTGTGAGTGAGGGAAGCTGAGACAGGGCTGGCTGTAAATCTATTCCTATAGTGTACTGGACGTGTGTAATGTATATGTAGTACATATATACAGCACACACCTCCACTACACCCCAGCAATAGAGTTACAATTCTGCCCTGCTAACATGAATAGGTTAAATCATGATCCATAGTACATAACATGTAGTTGTACCATGGATCATTTAAAGTCACCTGTCCCTTTAAGAAAAAGTATCGATAATTGGTATCGGCAAGTACATGCGGGGAAGTACTTGTACTTGTACTTGGTCCTGAAAAAGTGGTATTGGGACATCCCTAATTTCCTACCCTTTTGACGTCTTCTGAAAGGACTCGGCTTATCCTCAATTTTTGGTCTATACAGGGACAGATAAGTGGACAATTTATAACTATTTCTCTTTAAAGATTAGAAAAAGAGGAATTTATTGCTGGAATTATTTATGTGAACGAGGGATTGAACCAATAAACAGGTGGAAGGAAAGCATTAACAGCAGTGATCTGGCTGGCTTCGTTCTACTCTGGACAGGTCACCTACAATTGATTATATCCAGTTCACTTACTTGCTACTAAGAATATGTGTTACATTTTAACCGAGTAGATCAGGGGTGGCAAACTCAAATTCATCGGGGGCCGCATCAGCAGATGCTACATTGAAGAACAACTGTCAATCCAGGGTTGATATATAGAATAGTTGCTATACCTTAAAAATTGAGGATTTATTTATATTCTTTTAGACTTTATAGAGAGTTTTTTACCTAATCATTGGTATTATCACATATGGAATTCACTGTTACGATAATTTGATCATTTATTGGCACAATATCGTTTTGAGTTTAAGTGTTGTATCTATTTAAATTATTTATATATGCACTAACTAACAATACGATTACAGCTACATTGCACTTTAATATTTATTAAACTAAATCTCACATTTCTATACCCACCACTTAGATATTCACAGTACACATTAATTCTGGATGAGTGAGGCGTATTAGACCCCGCCACACGGTTTTTCGAATAATTTACACTATAAAAGTAATCACAGATTATAGATAAAAATAAACACCCCACAATAGATGGTTTAAAGTTTATTTATTTTGTTTAATAACAATCACAACACAACCATCACCACCTTAAACTTCCATCCTCACCTTTATTATTCTTCATTAATTTATTAATATTTTTCACAATCACTATATTTACCAAGGTTATAAATGATCACAGTATTATACACAAGGAAATGATCAATAGGTGGAACAAATAACACCAAGCGCAACATACTAGCCTTCACTGATCACAATGAAAAATCTGAAACAAAATTAAAGAACCAAATCAAATGTTTTGCTGGTGCACGTCTAAGGCCATAGCAACCTTTTATTATAAAATATGCAAAAAATGAATTTCTTTACACAAAAATACAACTGTTAAGCAGGTTGACCACTTCCGGGCCGCAATAGGTCTATAGATGGCGGCCCGCAGAAGTGGTTAAAACACACTACAACTACTGCTACAGCCGCGTTCTTGGTGTCATTTTTAACAGCCAGTGATGGCTGTTAATGTACAAGCGATCCGGAGTCCAGATTGTTTGTACTGTGCGCCCCGCCATGACCACGGTCGGTTTCCCCAGGCTCCGCTCTCCCCTCTTAAAGTAACATAACCCACTCTCTGATTGGACACAATTTTACCGCACAGCCTGTATTTGATGAATGGGCTGTAAGATTCAGGCCACTGTGTGCATAGCGCTCCTGACTATAATAGAGAGCAGATAACCATATCCATTTTTAGTTATAAAGAGGCCCCTAAGTGAAAGTTTCCAAGTGTTAAATTGGTGTTCAGGGTTAAGGTTAAAGGGTTTGTAACTTTCTATTAGTGTTTTTTTCTAATGGTTCATAATTACCTATAACTCCACTCCCAAAACCCATTCCCTGTCGGCCAGTGCATTTGTGCTGCATTGATATCAGTAGAAAACCCTACACCACCTGGACAACAAAGTAATAAAATAAATTGCATGGAAAATGTATAACAACATAAAAAATGTTATGATATAACAAACGCCTTTATGGTATCCAACTCTAAGCAGTTTGACCTAGATATAACCTGTTTTTTTTATCATGTGAGAACTAAAGCAACTATAAGTGTGGTAGGAATTCATGCTGCTTTGCATAATCAGGATGACTGTGTAGGAACCTTTATTACACCAAGCCATATGCAGAGCATCAGAAATCATCTACAGATAACAAGGAAGACGAAGAAACAGCTCAGGAAGTCAGCTGCCTGCTCCATTGCATTTCTTCCTTTCTCTGGCTTCTCGTTTTTCAGTAACTGTGTCTGTGTTGCACAACTGGCCTGATTAGAGATTATAGGAAACATCTCGTTGAATGTTTCCTGTATACACTGAGCGGCCAGATTATTATGACCACCACCCCATCAGTACTTCGTTGGGCCACCTTTTGCCTTCAATACTGCGGCAATTCTTCTTGGCATTGACTCATGGGTGAATATTTATCCCTTTACCGAAACAAGGGAGAGGAGACTTAATGCGAGATACTAATGTAATCTGTAAAGAGATCTAGCAGTTATAATAAAACTATGCAGGGACGTAACTAGAAATCACAGGGCCCCATAGCAAAATTTTGTATGCCCCCGCCCCCCCAAAAAAATACCTACCTCCAGAAAATGTTCCCGTGCCTGCGCCGTCTCCTCCTCTGCTCCTGCTGGCTCTGACGTCAGAGCTGAAGAAGAAATCACTTAGCCACTCACTGCTGCAGAGCCCACCATAGACCCCACACAGCCCACCTGAGTGACCCTGTAAAGCCTGTTATAGACCCCGCACAGCCCACCATAGACCCCACACATATCTGAGACCCCACACATATCTGAGACCCCACACAGGCCACCTGAGATTGACCCTGCAAAGCCCATCATAGATGCTGCACAGAGACTCTCTATGGTGGGCTCTGCAGGGGTCTCAGGTGCGCTGGTCGGGGCTGCATCTCCCTCCCAGCTCCTCTTACCTGCTGCCTGTACACCAGGACTTCTCTGCCGCCGGACCGGTGTCGCTGCTGGGCCCCCAGCCTCCTCCGAAGCTGATGGATCGGCACTGCTGGGGCCCGGGGCTGCTAGGACCAGGCCTCCTCCTCACCTGTCCCCGTCAGCCAATACCCATGTAAGGGTCCTGGGCCCCCCAGACTGCCCAGGCCCCTTACATGAGTATCGGCCGTACCCCCCCTGATGGTGGCCCTATTGAGACTAACCTTCAGATACAATAGAATGCCCCCCTGGCACAGTTGGCACTCACCTGGCACTGAGAGAAGTGGGAGCATCCCCTCTTGCTGTTGGCTGTTGGTGTGCTGAGCTCGGGCTCCAGTGATCCCTCTTCTAGGTCAATGTCACCGTGAGCTTTGTGTAGCCAGCAGGGGGCACGATAGAGGCAGCAAGTACGGACACAAGGGCGCGGCGCGGCTCGTCCCGGCTCCCTATAGCGCTGTATGTGTGTTCCCCACATTCTGATCTGCAGGGTCACTGGCCATTCATTCTGTACATTGTGGCGCTGCTGGGCCCCGTCCTCCTCCCCCCTGCCGTCGGGCCCCAGCTTCCTCCTGCTCCACTGCCGGACTGCTGTCACGCTGCTGGCCCTCCTACTCCTCCGCTGCTGGGTCCCTGATTCCTTACCGGGCCCACCTCTGCCTGGGCCACATAGCGACCACGTGGGTCGCTATGGTGGTAGTTACGCCACTGAAACTATGGCATTTTAATAGTTAGATATG